>NC_031990.1:87577690-87617544 GCF_001879085.1 Nicotiana attenuata
GGGGGGGGGGGGGGGGGGGGGGGAATGAAAATTTTATTGAATTGTGATTGAACCCATAGGGCTACCTACGTATCCCCTCGTAAACGGGAATCAGGTCAAGCGTAGTTCAATTTACATCATATAAGGAAAGCATAAAGTTACACATAGTAACGCTTGACTGCATCTGAATTGATCGGCTTTGGCTAGACTTCTCCGTCCATTTCTGCAAGTATGAGGGCTCCTCCTATCAAAACCCGGTGAACCATGTATGGGCCCTGCCAGTTGGGAGAGAACTTCCCTTTGGCTTCATCTTGATGCGGGAAAATTTTCTTTAACACCAGCTGCCCCGGTGTGAACTGTCTTGGCTTAACTCTTTTTTTAAAGGCTCTGGACATTATGTTCTAATAGAGTTGACCATGGCAAAATGCGTTCATTCTCTTTCCGTCTATAAGGGATAGTTGCTCATAACGACTTTTTACCCACTCCGCGTCGCTGAGCTCAGCTTCTTGTATGATCCTTAGGGAAGGAATTTCTACCTCTGCGGGAATGACAGCCTATGTACCGTAAATCAGCATGTAAGGGTTTGCCCTAGTTGATGTGCGGACTGTGGTGCGATATCCCAGTAGAGCAAATGATAACTTCTCGTGCCACTGTCTATGCTCCTCTATCATTTTCCTCAATATCTTCTTGATATTTTTGTTGGCGGCTTCTACAGCTCCATTCATCTGAGGCCTAAAGGCTGTGGAATTCTTGTGTTTGATCTTGAAAGTTTCGCACATAGCTTTAATCAAATCGCTGTTGAGATTGGAGCCATTATCAGTAATGATTGACTCTGGAATTCCGAATCGACAAACAATGCGGTCGCGGACAAAGTCTACCACGACTTTCTTAGTCACTGCTTTGTAAGATGCTGCTTTGACCCATTTGGTGAAATAGTCGATGGCTACTAGGATAAACTTGTGTCCGTTGGAAGCAGCAGGCTCAATTGGTCCAATAACGTCCATTCCCTAGGCGGCGAATGGCCACGGTGAGCTTGTTGTGTTGAGCTCGCTTGGAGGCACCTTTATCATGTCTGCATGTATCTGGCAACGGTGGCATTTTCGAACATACTGGATGCAGTCCGTTTCCATACTCATCCAAAAGTAACCAGCTCGGAGTATCTTCTTTGCTAAGACAAAACCGTTCATATGTGGACCACAGGTCCCAGCATGAATTTCCTCTAGTAGCCTGGATGCTTCCTTTGCGTTGACACATCTCAATAATCCTAAATTGGGAGTCCTCCTATACAGGATTCCTCCGCTGTGAAAGAAGTTGTTGGACAATCTCCGAAGTGTGCGTTTCTGAGTAGGATTAGCAAGCTCTGGGTACTTTCCTTTTGCCAAATATTCCTTGATTTCATGAAACCAAGATTTTCCATCTGCTTCCTCTTCAACATGGGCACAGTAAGCTGGCTGATTATTTTTACTGGAATGGGATCAATGAAATTCTTATCGGGATGCTGTATCATAGATGATAGGGTAGACAATGCGTCGGCGAACTCATTTTGGACTCTGGGAACATGCTGGAATTCCGTCTTTATGAACCTCTTTATCAACTCCTGTACGTGATGCAGATACGGTAGTATCTTGGAGTTCTTGGTTGCCCATTCTTCCTGTACCTGATGTATAAGTAAGTCTGAATCTCCGATCACTAGCAGCTCTTGAACGTTCATGTCAATGGCCATTTTGAGTCCTAAGATGTAAGCTTCATACTCGGCCATATTGTTGGTGCAGGGGAAACTGAGTTTGGCAGACACTGGATAGTGCTGACCGGTTTCTGATATTAAGACTAATCCTATGCCAACTCCTTTGAAGTTTGCTGCTCCATCGAAGAACATTCTCCAACCATCATAGGGTTCTGCAATGTCTTCTCCTATGAATAATACCTCTTCATCAGGAAAATACGTTTTCAGGGGTTCGTATCCTCCATCCACGGGGTTTTCAGCAAGGTGGTCTGCCAGTGCCTGTCCCTTAACCGCTTTCTGAGTCACGTAAACAATATCGAATTCACTCAACAGGATTTGCCATTTGGCTAGCTTGCTAGTGGGCATGGGCTTCTGAAAGATGTACTTCAAGGGATCCATTCTCGATATGAGATATGTAGTATAGGCACAGAAGTAATGTCTCAGCTTCTGAGCTACCCAAGTCAAAGCATAACAGGTGCGTTCCAATAGAGAATACCGGGACTCGTACGGGGTGAACTTCTTGCTGAGATAATAAATGGCTTGTTCCTTTCTCCCTGTTTCATCATGCTGCCCCAGAACACAGCTGAAAGCTCCATCTAACACTGCAAGGTAGAGTAATAAGGGTCTACCCGGCTCGGGCGGGACTAAGACTGGTGGTGTTGACAGGTACTCCTTGATTTTGTCGAAGGCCTTTTGGCAGTCATCAGTCTATTTAGTAGCGGCGTCCTTCTTCAACATCTTAAAGATTGGCTCACAGATAACTGTAGACTGTGCTATGAATCGGCTAATGTAGTTAAGCATTCCCAATAAACTCATCACATCCTTCTTGTTCTTTGGCGGTGGTAGTTCTTGAATGGCTTTGACTTTTGATGGATCCAGTTCTATTCCTCGGGGCCTCACAATAAACCCAAGCAATTTCCCAGCAGGAACCCCAAATGCACACTTTGCGGGGTTTAGTTTCAGGTTGTATCTCCGCAGTCTATTGAAGAACTTCCTCAGATCTTCTATGTGGTCAGTGGCCTTCTTGGATTTGATAATAACATCATCCACGTATACCTCTATCTTCTTATGTATCATATCATGAAAGATGGTAGTCATGGACCTCATGTAGGTGGCCCCTGCATTCTTCAGGCCGAATAGCATCATCTTGTAATAATACACTCCCCACGACATAATGAAAGCCGTTTTCTCAGCATCCTCCTCATCCATCCAGATCTGATGATAACCAGCAAAGCAATCTACGAATGACTGCAGCTCATGCTTGGCGCAATTATCAATCAGGATGTGTATATTTGGCAAAGGGAAATCGTCTTTTGGACTGGCCCGGTTGAGATCCCGGTAGTCGACACAGACTCTGACCTTCCCATCCTTCTTTGGTACTGGCACAATGTTGGCTAACCATGTCGGGTACTCAACCACCATGAGAACCTTAGCTTTGATCTGCTTGGTGACTTCTTCCTTGATTTTCAAACTCATATCAGGCTTGATCTTTCTGAGCTTTTGTTTTACCAGTGGACACATTGGATCAGTTGGCAGTTTGTGGGCCACAATAGACGTACTCAGACCAATCATGTCATCATACGACCAGGCGAATATATCCTCATACTCTTTTAGAAATTCTGTGTATTCTTTCTTTTCTGATGGCGATAGGTGAATGCCGATTCGTGTTTCTTTGACGATTTCGGTATCTCCCAGGTTGACAATTTCGGTCTCGTCCAGGTTGGACATAGGTCTATTCTCAAAGTTCTCAACTTCTTTGACAATCTCGTCAGGTATGTCGTCTTCCTCTGAATCTATGTCCGTTTGTTGCGTTGTCTCATTGCATGTCACAGTCATTGGTTCATCAAGATAGGTAATAGTAATGTTGTATTGGTAAAGTAAGGAGGAAAAAGATAGCAATAAATATTAATTCATAATAAAAATCAAGCATGCTTTTGATAGATTGAATAATTGTTTTGAAATTGAAGATCTTATTGCTGAAATCGAAAAATGCGAAAAGAAAATCATTTAGTAAATAAAACAGTGAATAGTGCTTGTTTTAGCCTTGCTTCCCCGAGATTCGTCGGGCTCTGGTTGTCCTGATGGTCCAATTCTGGAGATATGCCCCTCTGCTCACAGCCTGTATGGAAGGGCCTTCCTCCCTCTCCTCCTCGAGAATAACACAACAGTCCATGTCACTGTCCTCTAGAAACAAGTTCTTCACTGCTGCAAGTGCTTCTTCTTCATCTGACCCATAAATAATGTCGGCCTGTTGGAAAGTCTGCTCCAGATGCGGTATTGGCTGCTCTAATGGGTAGTAAGGACCGCGCCATGGTGGCGACCAGCTATTAAATTCTTCCCAGGTGTATTCATATCCCAAACCGAAGGTAGTGCCATGTTTCTTGAGTTTTATGGGTTTAGAGATCCCTTGGAGGTTCTTGCCGAGCCCTTTGCCAGGTTCGTACCCACTCCAACTCAGTATACTCTCAATTTTGCTATCCCACCATTTGTCTTTGTCGATAGCATTGACCCGCTCCATGTGGTGGTAAGTTTCTCCACCCAGCTTCCTTCTTCTCTCGATCGCCGGAATGGTCTGGCGCCTGTATATAGGGTTGCTACCGTCGCCATGAATGATCACTTCCTGGTGATTCCATTCAAACTTTACTGCCTGGTGCAGCGTTGATGCTACGGCCCCAGCAGCATGAATCCATGGCCGTCCCAGCAGCAAGTTGTAAGACGCTGGTACATCTATTACCTGGAAATCGACCTCGAACCAGGTTGGTCCCATCTGCAGGCATAGACTAATCTCACCGATGGTGGACCTCTGAGAACCATCAAAGGCTTTCACATTGATTGCTCCATCCTTTATCTCATGCAGCCCTTTGCCCAATTTCTTGAGTGTTACCAGCGGACAAATATTAAGACTGGAACCTCCATCAATCAGGATCCTAGTGATGAAATAATCTTCGCATTGCACGGTGATATGCAGTGCTTTGTTGTGACCTAGCCCTTCAAGTGGCAGCTCGTCCTCATAAAAGGTGATCTTATGGCTTTCTAGCACTTGTCCTACCATATTAGCTATTTCCCCTCCGGTGATGTTACTTGGTACGTATGCTTCACTCAGCACCTTTAACAGAGCATTCTTGTGTGTCTTGGAATTTTGCAGCAAAGAGAGGTTGCATATTTGTGCTGGAGTCTTGTTTAACTGGTCGATGACCAAATATTCCTTGGCCTGTATTTTCCTCCAATGGTCGTCCAGACCTGTCTCAATGAGGGGCGGCCGGTTGGAGGCCTGCTTGCTTGATTCAGCTAGATGTTCAGGGGTATAGACTCTGCCAGTTCTTGTCATACCTTGTGCTGCGATAGTTTCTTCAATCTTGACCTTGCCTTTCCTTCTCGCCTCGGCTGTATAGTCCCAGGGTACAACATTTGTATTGAATGGTGGCATGGTTGACATCGCCACTGGGATCGGCGCGGCTATCCTCACTTCGAATGGAACATGTGCCTTGGGTGGCAAGACTGCAACCTCAAATGGTGCGGGTTCATTAGCCGGAGATATTAATCCTCAATTGGTTCCGGTGCTTTGTAGATGACGCTACTTCAAATTCGAGAGGTATAGACATGTTTACCTAGGTTTCTCAGACGGTTGGATCTGGACTATTATTGGATTGAGAGAAATTGTTGGTTTCTTTGGGTCATCACCTTCTACGATCAACCCGATTGATCCCTCGGGATCCCAGTCATCTTCCACTTCAATCATGTGGATACCTCCACCTTTATGGTGTGGTAGAGGGTTGTTGCAAACGTTTGGAGCGGTTTTCATTGCCACAATGATCTTGTTATCAATCAAAGACTGTATCTTATCTTTCAAGGAGCGGTATTCATCGATGGTGTGTCCTTTCATGCCGGAGTGGTATGCACAGGACTTGTTTGGGTTAACCACTGAGAAGGATTCTCAGGGGTTGTAGCAGGGACGTGGGTGACATAACCAGCAGCTTTGAGCCTCTCATACAGCTGGTCGATGGGTTCAGCAATGGTTGTATATTATTTTAGAGGTCTGGGATCAACATTAGGTCGGGGTCTAGGGAAGTTTTGGCATGCAGGGGGTGATTGATAGTGGGATGGTTGAGCATTATAAGTTTGGTAGACATGAGCGGGTTGTGAGTATCTGAGTGAGGTAGGTTGGAATATAGGAGGTGGAGATGACTGATAAGTTGGTGGTGGAGCTTGGTATGAGGGTGCTTGGTAATTTGGGGTTGGTTGGTATGTGAGTGGAGGTGTTGGGTAAGCTTGGTATTTAAGGGGAGACTTGGTCCTTTGTGCAACCATCACGGCCCCTACGTCCCTTTTCTTGGACACACCAACGAACTGTAAAGCCATATTCGTAGCTTGCAAGGCGTCGAAATTTGTATCCCTTCCACTTTTAATACCTTCTTCAATTCTTCACCTAATTTGATAATGTCGGAGAACTTGTGGTTCTCAATCATCATTAGCCGTTCATAGTACTGCGGGTCCTGAGCCCGGACGAAGAACTTTTTCATTTGCTCCTCTTCTAAGGCGGGTCTGACCTTAGCAGCTTTGGACCTCTAGCGAGTAGCATACTCGCGAAATGTCTCTGTGGGCTTCTTCTTTAGATTCTAGATATAGAACACGTCTGGCGGTTCTCTGTATTAAACCTTAACCTGTCCATAAAGTCAGATGCCATGCCTACCCAGCTCGGCCACTTCTTAGGATCTTGGCTGATGTACCAAGATAACGCATCTCCTTTCAAACTCCTCATGAACAGCTTCATGCGGATCCTTTCATCCTTTCCTACTCCGACCAGCTTGTCGCAATATGTCCTCAGATGGACCCTTAGATCACCTGTACCATCAAACATTTCGAACTTAGGAGGTTTGTAACCCTCAGGTAGGTCGACATCAGGCTGTATGCAAAGATCCTCATAGTTCAGCCCCTCGATTTCTTTGCTTCCCTCAACGCCCTGAATTCGGCTGGTTAGTTTCTTAAGTTCATCGGCCAAGTTCCTGATAAGCAAATCCTTTTCATCAGACTCAGGTGTGCAAGATATAGGTTGGGTGGAGTGTGGCATAGTCTCCACGTAGATAGGATTGTTATGGTGGCCTGGTGTATGGGCGTGGAAATGGTCGTTTGCGGAGTTATGAGGTTTTGGGATGAGTAGTGGAGTGTTTTTTGGGGTATGGCAGGTGTTACATTTGTTCTTTGGTGGAGCAGCAGGATGATTCTGTTGTTTTGGGATATTTTGAGGAGGTGTAGGGTTTTGAGCATTGGGGAAGTTGGTATCTGGGGTGCTGAGGGAAAATGACAGGTTTGCCAGATTCCAAACCTGATCGAGCTCTTCCTGGAACTTCAACAGTTTCTGTTCAAGTTGTGACACATTCTCTTTAGGAACCCGAATACCATGGCCATCAGTGGCCTCTACCCATTCAGCTGCGTTCTCTTTCCTTGATGTTATTCAAATCTTCCATTTTGTTCTTGCCTTTGCCTTTAATGGGATTAAGAGGAGGAGTGGGTGGAGGGCCTCTGGATCTTGTGAAATAAGATGATGATGCCAGAGTGCACGAACTAACCTTTGGGGAGGGGAATAATAAAACAAAAATAAAAAAACAAAAGGTAATCAAGTTAGTGAGGATTATAAAAAGTATTGCAATATTTAAACACATAGTGCAGGAATGTAAAGCGTGTCCTAATTTGGGAACCTCTTTGTGCCCGAGGTAGGCCTAGCGACAAATTGATTTGGAGAACTTTTAATGCTAAATGCCTCATTTTATTGATAAAAATAGGCGAATCCCAAAACGATACTAAATAAGCAATAAAAGTCACTAATGGCCATTGGCCTTATTACATTCATAAGGCGAAAAAAGTAAATTCCT
Organism: Nicotiana attenuata; assembly: GCF_001879085.1. Classification (NCBI taxonomy): domain Eukaryota; kingdom Viridiplantae; phylum Streptophyta; class Magnoliopsida; order Solanales; family Solanaceae; genus Nicotiana; species Nicotiana attenuata. The sequence goes on from NC_031990.1 coordinate 87,585,263, forward strand.
ATCTATTTGGTCCCAGAAGGGCCTTCCCCAGATTCGGCATCCTTGGCTCCGTCGAACAGCTTCCCCAAGTCACGAAGTCCCAGCAACAGGTATGCTCTGGCTAGATGTCAACCTTCGGTCCCTTCAGCCCTTCGACAGTCTTCAACCCTCTTGAGAAACTTTCCCTCCAGTTCTACTATGCCTCGCTCCAAGTACCCTAGCCTTTTGTTGGCACTAATAGCCATGTCTTTCCATTCTTCGATCAGCTTCTGGTTGGATTCTTGTATCTCGCGGTGTTCGCTCTCGCATTCACGGATCCTTTTGCACAGCTGGTTGTACTTGACTTGCGCCTCGGCCTTTTCATCTATAATTCTGTGACCTCGAACAAACCCTGGCTGTTCCAGACCATCCCAATTGTCTTCCAACCAACCCGAATAGAAAGGGGTACAACCGGCATGATATTTGTCTGGCTCGATAGTGTCTTTCCCCATTATGATCTTGCAGTGCCACATGTGTTGGGCTTGGCACTTGTGGGGACTATCATCATTTTGGAAGTCAGCTCAAAAATGGCTCATCTTGTCGACCCTGGGTATGAATTGCTTCCTACCTGCTTGCCTCATAACTCGAAGAGGGACGTAAGGGTATGTTCCTCTTAGACCAATCAGTATCAGGAAAGGTGCATCTCTGGATCGGGCGATGAACTCCTCTGTCGGAAACCACTCGAACATCCATTGAACTTGTTCTTCAGTCAGATTATCAAAGAGCCCAACCCATTCCTTGGCATTCTCAGGATGAGCGAACATGTCGGGGATGTAATTCATTCGCTTTGGGTGGTGGAAAGCGATGTGATCATCCCAGTCCCTTCGCTGAATCTCTTGCCAGTATTCGCCCTTTTGGAGATGCTCCATGAGCAAAAGTTGAAGTTGTAGATTGCAGCTTTCGAAGTGTTTTGCTCCTCGTTGACACTTCTCTAAGGCTCGGTATATGGCTGCAATGATCATGGGTACAATGCTGAATGTCTGTCCACCAGTCCCCTCCATTAGGGTCTTGGTTACCATAGCCAGCCTAGTATGGATTCACCCTTTCTTCATTGGAAACACAATCAGACCCAGGAAGCAAAACATGAAGACGAAAACCCTACGAGGGATATGTCCCAAGGATGTGATGGCAAACTCGGCATGGTAGGTACGGTATGATTTGTTGTGACCGTACCTTTCATACAAGTAGTCAAAAGGGATGTACGATTCCTTTAGGCATACCAATTCTGCATTCTTCTTCAAACCCATCTTTTTTAGGAAACCCTTGCCTTTGCGGTTCTCGGGCATTAGCAAACTCGGGATTTCCCACACTAGACCGGCCAGTCCTCCTATCTCTTCTAGCAAAGGCATCATTTCGATGTCCCCAAAGTGGAACACGGCCCTTTCACAATCCCAAAATAAGGTAGCAGCTTCTATTATCATGTTGTTAGGCTGGATCTCCAGGAGGGATGGTAGATTACCCAGATATTTTCTGACGAGGGTTTTGTCACTACAATGTAAATCTTCCCACCAACTTAACAATCTTGGGTGGATGTTGGTGACCATGCCGAATCTGGGGACTTCATGCCTCATCTTTCTGCAAGGCAAACAAGGTTAGTCCCTTACCCCCACCAGACTCGACTATTTAACATCAACAATTAGCACGAAGCATTTAGTTCTCCAAATAAATGCACAGAACGTGATAGTATCCGTTTGGGTTTAGGGAAACCCAGTGGACTTTTGACAAGGCTATCTTGAAGGATCATTACGTGGACAACATAACCGACCCGGCTAGGTTTGACCATGATGCATGCACAATTTAAACAGTGTAAGGTTTCTATGGGGTTTTAGACTGGTACCCTTGAGCGGACAACTCAAGGGGGAAGGCACGGAACTGTCGACTGCACCGCTGATCGACTAGTTTTACCGCAAATAAGCCTTTCCGAATTTAGGGGGTTAATGATATAGGAAGGGCGCAACCACTCATCAAGCGTTGCTATAGTATTTGTTTGGCACGAGTGGAGTATGATGTTAAGCATGATTATGCAAAAATTAAAAGCATGTTGACATGTATTTGCACGTTAAGAAAGCGATAAATATAGCAGTTTAATAATTTAAAGCAGCAGTTAAAGGAAAGATACAAGGAAGATATGTCAGTCTTGCTTTTGAAGAAGAAACTAAATGCTTAAAGAAATTAAACAAGCAATTACACATAGGAGGGGGTATAAATGCACAAAAAGGGTATGAAATGGTAAAAGCCTAAATATTCCCAGCAGAGTCGCCACGCTGTCGCGCCCCCTTTTTTCCTTTGCTCGCAGAGGGAATCGGGTTTATGACATTTTTTGGTATGGGACAGCTCTTTCCTTTTGGGAAAGGGGTTTGCATTTTTTGAAGAGTCGCCACCCAACGATTTAAGGTGCGTTAGGGCACCTATAAGGTTCATTTGGTAACCAGAGATAGGGTAAGGGCTTGAAATTATCCTAAGGGGAAGGTGTTAGGCACACCTCAGGATCCACTAGTTGGTTCCCGGCCAGACAGTTTTTGTGAATTTGTACAATTAGCAAATAAGCAAGTATGGCTCAAATAGTAGGGGATTTAAGTTTAAACACACAAGTGTAAGAAAACGACTAATGAAGAAGCTAGGTTTTGAAAAAGGATTACAAGTTAAGCATATTTACGAATATAAAGGGGTGTCCTAGGTTTGTTTATAATACGGATCACATCAGTACAATGCCCGATAATCACTCCTTAGAAAGGGGCTACGCGTGGCATTAACGCACCGGTCATCATATCCATATCTACCCTTTTTCGTCCCGTGAAGGTAAGTAAAGCGAGGGTTGGTCTCGTCCCTTATTGCATGTTGTTACCCGTCCCTTCCTATCAGTCCCGGAGGAATTTAGGACTCCTATCCTATAAGAAGGAGGTTCTAGGCAGACCCTCAGGTTTAAAGGCAAAATACTAAGGCGACATACAAAACAAGTAGGACTGCAATTAAAGGGGAGCATGGAAGATAAACGAAAGGCTCAAATACACCTCCACAGGTAAGGCACAAAGACAACATGACTCATACACAATTAGAGTCTGAATTTAAATCCTATGCATGGTATCTAAGTGATAACAGCAGAACCAGATCTATTACATGACTCAGAAAAGAAGTCTGAATCAGGCTTGCCTACTGATTTTAACAGTTGATAATTAGACACTGATCGCAGAGACGGTTCTGGTTTTATTTAAAATTGATTACCCAAGGTTTGCCTAGGCGTAAAATAGTATGCAGCAATTATTCAGAATTATTAAAAGACAGTTTGGAAATTATTTTACCCTAAGAGCATGCTGTTCTAGTTGATACGAATGCAGAGATTATTACCAGTTATTTTAAACAGGATGATCAAGTGTGAAGCTATTTTTACCTCTTTTATAACCAGCAGTTTACTCTAAGTGTGAATGCGTGTACGAATAAGATCCTAAGACATGGTATCTAAGATGCATGTATAAAACTCATGATACAGAATTCCTAGAGCAGGATTTCTAAATGCATATGGCAGAATTGCAGAATTTCCTAAGAGCAGGATTTCTAAATGCACATGGCAGCATAGAACATAATAGTAAAGCGTTAATTATTAGCAGATTTTGATACATGATTTTGTAAGAGTGCACATGCTGAAACAATAAACATGAGACCTAAAGGCATGATTTCTAATGCATGTATGAACCCTAAGCATGGCTTCTATTTCGCAATTGGGAACATAAACCTAATAACATATTTTCTACCCTTAACAACTATAGCATGCATATTTACCCCATCCCTTTTCACTAGCCAACCCCAATATTTGTTTACAACAAGTTATTACAGACCAACATTGAAATAAATTACATAACTAGCAACGAAAAATAAGAAGTTACACTATAGGAAGCCTGATTAGGACTTCCTCCCTGAGTTATGTAATAAATCACTTCAAGTGCCAAGATTTGTTCCATAGTCTTTCTCATATCCGGGTGTGTCAGAGTTCCCTAAGGATCTCAAGGGATCCCAGGCAGTTCTCACACCCAGATTTCATAGCCAACACAGAGTAAGTGCAGTGTGGAAAGGCCATCTTTCATGTGTCCAAGTCAGAGGGAGCTCAAGGGTCCCAAGGCAAGGCTCACACAAAAGGGGCAGAACCTAGTGGTCTAAGAGTATATGTGAGAGTGCTTGACACTAATTAAAAAGAGTTGAGTTGGAAACAGTTTTGAAAGGGGAAGGGGATGGGAGCAACAACAAATCGGAACAAGCACACACACAGAACCAGTTTAAAGAATAGTACAGTTTCAGAAGTTACAAGCAGGGAAGTGGGGGTTGGGGACATAGAGGGCCCAAATCAGAAACACATAAACATGGCCTTAATCGAGTGAGGATCGAAGGGATTAGGGCTAGTTTTGGGTGGCGACGGCTAGGGTTAGGTTTAGGTATCAGAGAGAATTGGAGAGGAAAGGTGATTTCAGGGCGGCTGTTTGGTAAGAAATGAATTAGGTTAGGGGGTCGTTCAGGTTAAAAATGGTAAGGGGGAATAGGGACCGTTGATCTCAGAGATCAACGGCCAGGATAAGAAGGAGGTCTGGGTCGGGTAGGATTTAAATTGGGTTAGGGTCGGTTTTTAATTGAAATTGTGCTGGGAAATTGGGGTTTGATTTGGGCTACAATTGAAAGCCAATCTGGCTATATTTCAAATAGCCAATTTTCCCTTATTTAATTTATAAAAAATATTAAATAGTTTCTGAAAAATAATTTAAAGTACTAAAAATGATTAGAATGCATACTTAGCAATTTAAAAATATAGGATCCAATTTTAGGTGTATAAAACATAATTAGATCTTAAAAAAAAGAGAAAGAAATTGAAGAAAAAAAAATGCTCTCTCCTCTCTCTACTTTCTCTCTCTAGGTCGTCTTGCTCGTCGGAGGCAGCCATGGCCGCTGCGACCTCTCCCCAGCCTTTGGTTGTGGGAGAGGCAATCCAAAACTCCATAAAAACAGTTCCAAACGTTAAGCAAAAACAGTCATACGCGGCGCGAGTCGTTACCAAAGAATCTGCTCAAAATCGTCACAACATTAGTTTACTTCCAGTTAGAATTGATCATGGAGAACCAACCATTGAATTCACCATGGAGGAGGTTAACGAGTTCACCATTGAAGAAGGGCTTCACCAAGCAGTCATCGTCAATTTTTCATATGGAAAACCAGAGTTGCACGAGTTTAGAAAGATTTTTGCGAAACAGTTCGAGATTAAAGGATATTGCAACATTGGGCAGCTTGAATTTCGACATATATTAATAATGTCTGATTTGTTTGATGACTATGTCCAGTTTGTATCAAGGTCTACTGGATATATCAAATCCAAAGGAGATGAATTTTTCTTCAGAACATTCCACTGGACGTTAGGTTTTAATCCTAGAGAAGAAACATCCAAGTCAGTTGTGTGGATTTCTTTCCCAGATCTGCCGCCCAATTTTTTTGAAAAAAAATCGTTAATGTCGATCGCTTCGGCAGTAGGGAAACCTCTTGCTGTAGACAAGGCAACACAGGATCGTACTAGGCCAAGTGCGGCTAGAGTTAAGGTTTTGTTAGACCTTTTGGACAAACATCCTAAGAAAGTTAAAATTCACATTGTCGACAAAGTTTTTGGGAAATATGTAGAGTTTCATCAACAGGTGGTGTATGATAACCTCCCAAAGTATTGTACCTGCTGTAAGCATCAAGGACATGATGAAAATTCATGTCGATCGATGCAGGGAAGAAACAGAGAAATCAATGAAAAAATACAGTGCACGTTGATATGAATGGTGTGGAGCAGAGTAATGTCGATCAGTTAAAAGGTGATGCTAGGGAGTTGTTGAATGCCAAACGAGCTGCAAATAAAAGTGAAGAAACTTCAAAACCACCAGGTGATATCAATGCTCGTGGATGTGTTGTTCATGCAGATCGTGAGGCTAATATAGTTGATGTGTCATCTTTTCCTAATGGAGGGGATCGTGTGACTGAGCAACAAGGTACAGGTGGAATGGGCTTGGACTTAGCAAAAAATAATGGTGGAAAATCTAATGTTGATGGTCCATGGTCAACTGCTGTTAATGCTCAAACTACTACAGGTGTTACTGGGTTGGTGATGTTCCAGTTGCAGCAGCTCTTGCTAGAATGTCTCATGACCTAAAGGCTGCTAAAGATCCTTTGAGTGATCAAGTTTCAACTGGGGTTACTGAAGGTCCAAGTACTATGCAAAAATCTATAGAAGCCGGAAACCAAACCATTAGTGGACATGGCCAAATTTATGTACAGAATGTAGCAGATGTGGGTGATCGAATTTCAGCAAGAGTTCTTAAAGGTTCAGCTACTGAACCTGGGGAATTTCAGCATGTTGCTGGGGCATCTGGGAGTCAAATTGGAAATGATCAAGACAATACAGCTGCGTGTGAAATAATTGGAAAAGCAGCAGTTGTTACACCTACTGCTGTTGCATTGAATACTACTGTTGATCGAGCTATATCTAGAAGTATTAAACAGGCTGCTGCAGTTTATCTTGTTGAAAATCCATCAGGTCTTAAGGATACAGTTGTGCATGTTGAGGGGCAAGTAATTAATACTCCAAGGCAATTTACTATAGCTCCAAACAAATTAAATTTACAGAGTAACAAATGGACAGTGGTGAATAAATCACCTAGCAAGAAGCAATCTCCAGGTGTGCAAAATCAGTTTTTACCATCAAATGTCATTGGGGTCTCGAATTCTTTGCTGCTTTGGAGCATGATATGAATGAGGCTAAAAATAAGGAGCAACATAGGGATTATGAGACACAATCAGTTGATGGAAAAACCAGCATTACTGGCAATGTAAATCAGCAGAAAAGTGCAAAGAACATATATGCTCGACTTGGGATTGCAACAGTTAAAAATCACACTGGCGAGGCAAGTCAAGTACCTAATGATCCTACATCAACAATGCACACTTCCAATACAGAGCTAGCTAAAATGGTAGAGAATGCCCAGTCAGCTATGATGATGAACACAACTCCAAAAAATGGGCAACCACAAGCTCCAGGCAGTAACACACAGCAGCAAATTTCAAAAAACACAGGTGGTCGACTAACTATTTCGAAGGACATTGTTCCTTTGATGCGCAAAAGGCAGAAGCACACAGTTCCAATACACCAGCTCTGCATTTTTCTAATCCTAATGTAGAACAAATTATCAAGGATGCTCAAAAGGAAATGTTTCTGAAAATCCCATGGTTAAGAAACCTTTGGTCACATTGAATACATCCGTATTTGATGTTCCTTCGCAGTCAAGGGAATCAACTGGAGAGTTTGAAGGAGAAAGTGGGCAGCTTATGTTGTCAACGGGGAATAACAACGAGGTTATACAAGCAAATGTGAGGCTTATGGCTATTAAATCCAAGCTGTGGCAAGATCAACGAGAGGAAGACGATGAAGAGGACTGGGGCGATGGTTTTGCAGGTTACTCAGCTGAAGAAGGTGATGAGGAGGTGGATCAGGATAGTGCAGGTGAGGAGCTTGATTCTCTAGTTAAGCCAAAGTCTCGTGGGAAAATTGCAGCAGGTTCCACGAGCAAATTAAACCTACATGCTCCTGCATTTGTTCCCAGAATGTCACCTAGTGCTGCTATACCAGTTGCACCAGCTGGAAGTTTGCTTCATGTTGTAGAAACATCTTCCAAGCAACATACTCCAGGTACTAAAAGCAATTCTCCAACTAGAAGATCAAGTCAAGCTGCTGCAGCAGGTACAAGGCAGAATGTTTTAGCTGCAAATTCTACAGGTGAACGAGCAAAACCTGGGCAGCAACAATTGGTGACAACCAAACCGGCTATTTCAGAGAAGGAGAGAATGCTTTTGGAGGCAATGGTAAGTTCTAAACCAGTAATTCCTAATATGCTTAGCACGGGTCCTGTAAATAATAGTAAGAACAAATTGCAACACATCGGACAACAATAAAGTAAGGCAATGGTGGCAACTACACATGGAGAATCTGCCTTGGTGTCACTCGATACTGTCCAAAATGCCCCACAACCTGTGAATTTAGGGAGAGAATTTTTTGAACAAGGAGAAGAACATGAAATGCTACAACAGTATAAGGAAGAGGCAGCAAGAAAAGGTGACTTATCACCCATGCATAGCGAAAAAAGTAGGAAGTCTCGTACAAGGGATAAAAGTTGGGACGGCAGAATAAATGAAGATGTAAACGTAAGGCGACTTCCAATAAGAGTTTCCAAACAAAGACAGGCCATCCAAACTACATCCACAAAGTCCAATCGTTCAAAGAAGAAAGCATGAATTTTGAAGACATTTTAAGAAAGGTAGAGGATGAAGACAAGCGGATACAAATTGAAGATTTCACAACACTAGAGAAGAAAGACCATCACTGTTATTTCTACATATTTATATTTTACCATCACATTATTATTTTTCTATGTAATATCATCACAGAGTATGTTATAAACTCTGTGATGAACATAGAATATCTAGTTCTAGCTAGTTCTTTCTTTTTACATGCATGCTAGTAGGTGAGGCTTTTTTATTTGCCTCAATAGGATTAGTAAGGTAAGGTTTAGCCCAGTTTGTGTTGCTCTAGCCCTATGCCTTTGGAAAGATGTCCAAATGGCTATGAGATTATATGCCCTCGTGAGACTTTGCCGGCAGCTACCCCATGATTCCTCTACATGAGGCTGCCATAAGGGCATTGTGAGGCGCAGAGGAGTGATTATATAGCCGAGGCATAGAGGCAACACTACTGATGCTATTGTCCCCCTTATTTGTACTCTTCTTATGTGGTTCTTTTTTCTTTTTAGTATTAATAAAACTAGCCCTAGGCACCTGCCTAGTGGATTTGCTAAAAAAAAGATCTTAAAAAGGGCTAATATTGTAATTATGTGCAATTTAACTTTAAAAATACTAAATGTAATTATAAAAATATATAAAAATTACCTTAGCCATATTTTGGCATAAATATAGAAATCCAATAGATGATTTATCAGAACAATAATTTTGGAAATAGTTATTGGGGGAAAAAAGGAAAAAATAAATCAATTTTAATACCCTCAAAATTACGGGAAAAATAAATAATACCTTGGGCATGCTTATATATGCATATATATGTTGTTTTGAAGGTATTTTGCATAGTTAAAATATATAGGGAAAAATTGGGTATCAACAAACATGTTAAGCTAAGCACTTAGACAGTTGTCACATAACTTGCAGAGAAATAGAAAATTATACATAAAGGATTCAACATGAAGAAAACAATTTTGAGCAAGAACATAGTCTCCTAAGGGGTTTTAGTACCAGAAATCAAAACAAGGTTCAATAACCATCAATTAGATTTCAATTACGAATCAGATAGGCATCACGAATCAACTTAGCTATCCACATGTGAGTTAAAATCAGGACTTGCACAGAATTGAAGCTAGTGAAACTACAGAGTGACGCTAAAATAAGCAGAATATGAAGCGGCATAATATCAATATTAACTCAGGGAAATCCAAATAGCACTAATGCACATAACATAAGTGCAAAAAGAAAGAAGTAGAATTACGAGGGTACATAGCACTTACCAGTTGCAAACGAACAAATAAAGAACGAGAAACTAAAAATCTCAAGAATAGCAGCAATTGCAGGAGAGTAATGAAAAACCCCAAATCTCTAGTGCTTCAGAGTTCACAAGAGCCTCGAAATGGACCTCGAGCAGTGCTTGCACTGGAGGAAGGTTAACAGAATACGGTGGCCTTGGCTTTCAGCCGGCCAAGAGCTCAATTTCATAATAGTATAGAATAAGTGAGAGTGAAAGAATAGTTCTTAAGGTGATTAAAGTCTGTCCAAAGGGGAAATTGGGGAGGGGTTATATAGTTGCAGAATCAAGCAAGTAAACAAGGAAAGAAATCAAGTAAACACGAACAAAAAGAGTAAGATCTCGCATGCAAGTCAGTAAAGCAACCAGAAGGAATGAAATGAAACTCCAAACCCTATTAGTTTAATACTAAAAACTCGGCCAGCCGGTATGAAGAAACAGGCCTTTCTTCATGTATATGGACGAGATATTGTCCAAATCTCCAAGATTGAGGTTGATTCCAGTCCGATATAGAGATGATATTTGACAAAATTGGGTAAATACCTAAGTAATACCATAAACGTGTGACCAGTAACAGAGAAACCTAGATATGGTAAGCAAATAATGGTAGAATCCCATTATCAACGGAATTAGGAAAGGGAACTAAGGGAGAGGCGGCTAGGGCTCTTCAGGAGAGAGAAGAAGGTTCGAGAGAGTATACAGGCGGCTGGTAGTGTGTGAATGGGATTAGGATTTGGGGTGAGCTTGGTTAATTAAGAGAGGGAATGTTTATGGGCGGTTTATCATTTGAGATCAACGGCCAAGATTAGAAGAGAGATGGGGTGGGTCATAAAACAGGTACCGACTGGGTATAGAAAAGGGTTGTTTGGTTGGGCTGCTGAAGGCAAAATAAAGCGGGCAAAATGTTTTATGGCCTATTTTGGTCTGAAATTCATTTTAAAGCTGGGCCATAATTTAAATACACGAATTTTATCAAAAAAAAAATAATTTATAAAAAGTAATTAACACATAATAAAATATTGTTTATGCAGTAAAGCTTTGAAAATAATATCTCAATATTATAAGAATATAAAAAATACCATTTGGCACAAATAATGTGATAAAAATATAATTATGCATAGCATATAGGCTATTATTGCAAAATTATGTAAATAGCTTAAAAATACAAATATAATTATATGAAGATAAAGTAAAATATTGTGAAACATATATGTGGATGCAAATAATAAATTTGGATCATTAAGTCATCACAAAATAATTTAAAGGGGTAAGTAATACATAATCAAGTAATTCAAATGCAAGAAAATCAATTTTAAAGCTTTTAAAAATTAGGGAAAATTATAGAAAATACTTGTATGACTCTTTGTAAATTGGTGATGGTGCAAGAATAATATTTTAAAAGCATATACGACCTTTATAAACATGAGGGCAAAATTGGGTATCAACATTGGACGTTACTCCTGTTTTTCCGGCCTGTTCGGGGCCGAGACCTGTAATTGCTATTTGGTGCCTTTCTCTTTGATCAGTCCCTCACCTTTTGATGTCGTGATCGCGGGCGCCGGGATCACCTCCTCGATGGTGAACATCTCCTTTGCGGTCAGTTGTTCCCGGTAGACCATTTTGACTTCACCTTGGGTTGAAAATTTCAACGCTTGATGCAAGGTCGATGGTACTTCCCTCATGCTGTGGACCCACGGTCTCCCTAACAAGGTGTTGTACCTCATATCCCCCTCGATTACATAGAACTTCGTCTACTGAGTGGTTCCGGTTGTGTTGACCGGTAGGGTGATTTCACCCTTCGTTGTCTCGCATGCCATATTGAACCCGTTCATTATTCGAACTACTGGCACGATCTGATCCAACAGCCCCAGTTGTTCCACAACTCTCCATCGGATGATGTTGGCTAAACTACCTGGATCAATTAGCACACGCTTAACTCGAGATTTATTAATTAGTACAGATATTACCAGTGCATCGTTGCGAGGTTGATGATGCCCTCGGCATCTTCGTCACTAAATAAGATGGCTCCTTCAGGGACATAATCTCGAGTTTGTTTTTCTCTCGTGATAGAAACATTGGTGCGTTTTATCATTGGCCCTTGTGGAACGACTACTCCCCCGACAACCATGTAAATCACATGTTGATGTTCTTCCTGCTCGATCTGCTTGTTGGCGTCCCTATTTTTGAAATGGTTTTTCCCCGCTCACTTAGGAATTCCTGAAGATGCCCATTATTGAATAGACGAGCCACTTCTTCCCTAAACTGTCGACAATCCTCGGTTTTGTGCCCGTGAGTACCGTGATACTTGCATATAAAATTGTGATCCCTCTGTACAGGATCGGACTGGAGTGTCCTTGGCCACTTGGTCTCCTTGATGCGACCGACCTGACACTATACTCGTTGAATCTTCGTTGAAGTAATATTCTAATAGCCTCGGGGCATCTCTGACCCCGGGTGATCTGTCGAAACCGTTTCTATTCACTAAACCTCGATTGCTTGGGCCCTGATCATTTCTTCTATCGTTCGTGGTTGGAATCCAGATCCACTATTCTTTTCAAATGAGCCCCTAGTATGTCATCCTCGACTCTGATCTTTGACTGATTCCTGTTATGGACATCGTCCCAAGTGACCGATGGGTACTCTAGCAAATTTTGCTTTATTTGTTGAGACGCAACCGAACTTCGGGGGTTGAGTCCATGAGTAACCGCCTGAATGACCCAATCGTCTGCAACCGGGGACAGGTCCATTCGTTCCATCTGGAACCTCGACATGAATTCCCTAAGCATCTCGTTGTCCCTGTGCTTGACTTTGAACAGGTCTGATTTCCTCGTCTCGACTTTAATAGCGTCAGCGTGGGCTTTAACGAAGGCATCTGCAAGCATACCAAACGAATCAATGCTCCCTTGGACAATATTTTCCCAAATTTCTTACGAAACACCGACTAGATCTCGTCATCCTCGAGGTCGTTGCCTTTTATTGTATACGTGTAGGAGGTCACATGCACGTTTGAATCTCTGGTCCCGTTGTATTTGGGATTATCGGGAATTAGGAACCTTTTTGAAATTGGCTTTGGTGTCGCGCTCGGTGGGAATGGTTTCTGAATGAACTTTTTAGAGTCCAGTCCCTTCAATATCGGAGGAGCTCCTGGATCTGATCGACCCTCGAGTTGTAAGTTTCCACTTTCTTGTCATTTGCCTCTATCTTCTTTTTGTCCAGATTCCACCCGCATTCTTAGTGCCTCTGTAACGACACAGCCGGTCGTTTTAAGTAGTAACGCCCTGATCCCCTATTAACTGCTTTCCCTGTATTTGTTTTTGCTATTGTGAGTTGCCGGGAGGATTCATTTTGAGTTCGGAGTGTTTTGGGGCACTTAGTCCCTAAATGAGAGCTTAAGCTTTAGAATTTGGACCGTGGCCGGAACAGTGTGAAGACGGCCTCAAAATGGAGTTCTGTCGATTTTGTTAGCTCCGTAGGGTGATTTCGGGCTTAGGGGCATGTTCGGATTGTGTTTTGGAGGTCCGTAGCTTATTTAGGCTTGAAATGCCGAAAGTTGAATTTTTGAAGTTTCCGGTTCGATAGTGAAATTTTGATATCGGGGTCGGAATTCGATTCCGAGAGTTGGAATAGCTCCGTAGTGTTGAATGTGACTTGTATGCAAATTTTGGGATCAATCGGACTTGGTTTGGTTGGTTTTATCATCGGGTGTAGGATTCTTGAAATTTCAAGTTCCTTAGGCTTGGATTGGAGGGTGATTCGTGGATTTAGCGTTGTTTGATGTGATTTGAGGGTTGGAATGAGTCCGTATGATGTTTTAGGATTGGTTGGTATGTTTGGTTGAGGTCCCGGGGGCCTCGGGTGAGTTTCAGATGCTTAACAGAGGTGATTTTTTGACTTAGGCAAATATCTAAAGGTTGCTGCTTCTGGTATTTTCACACCTGCGGTGAGGAGCCCGCAGGTGCGGCCCGCAGATGCGAGGGAGTGAGTCGCAGGTGCGATTTTGGCACTATTGGCCAGTGACCGCAGATGCGGTTATTGGACCGCAGAAGCGGACCGCATCTGCGAAGATAGGAGAGCAGGTGCGGTTTATGGCCATTTAATGAAATACCGCATGTGCGATCCCATGACCGCAGAAGCAGAAATCGCTGGGCAGATATAGAAAATTCGAGGGTTTGAGATTTCATAACACAAAAATCGAATTGGAGCTCGGTGGGAGACGATTTTTCGAGGGTTTTTGAAGGAGAATCATTGGGTAACGATTTCTAACTTGATTGTGATCTTAGAACTATAATCTATTGTTGTTTTCCTCCTCTAATGAAGGAATTTCGGGATAAAAGTTTGAAAATGGGAGAAAAGTTCCACAATTAAGAATCCGAGTTTTGAGTGAGATTTTGACGTTGGATTTTGATGATTTTTGTTCGAGTGTGCTCGTGAGACATCGGGTGTTCAGAATTTGTAAATTTTACCCGATTCCGAGGCGTGGGCCCGGGGGACTTTTTGGGGAGATTTTCTTAATTTCGCGTGTTAGCTTCAAATTAATTAGTTAAATTAGTTACTTGAAGTTATATTTACATTACGCAATTAATTTGAATAGATTTGGGCCATTTCGAGTCGGGTACTCGTGGCAAGAACGTGATTTCGAGTTGATTTGAGCTGGTTTGAGGTAAGTGGCTTGCCTAACCTTCTGTGGGGGAACTCCCCTTAAGATTTGGTATTGTTGTTATATGAATGTCGTGTACGTGAGGTAACGAGTTCGTACACGTGCTAATTGCTGGAAAACCCCGTTTTCATTAAGTAAATATATTTGTGCTTCCTTTTTTTGTTAAACACTACTTGAAATTAAAGGCCTACTGTTTAGTTTAGGAAAGCATGCTTAAGTGACTTATTTGTTCTACCTGCTTAAACTGTTACTTGAATTCTGTGCAGCATGTTAAGATAGAAATATCTGTTTTCTTGGCACGAATTTAGATAGAGCTGAATATTCTTCTTGAGACTGTTGTGTGTTTACTTTGGGACTACGGATCAGTATTCTGGGAGATCCCCCTTGCATGTTTACTTTGGGACTACGGATCGATATTCCGGGAGATCCCCCTGCACGTTTATATTTGGGACTACGGGATGACCTCGGGAGATTTCCCTTGTACTGAATATTTATTTTGGGACTACGGATTGGTATTCTGGGAGATCCCCCTGCACATTTTGATTTGGTCTACGGGACGATATCCCGGGAGATCCTCTGGATATTTACATTTGGGACTACAGGACGATATCTTGGGAGATCCCCTGTTGCTATCTCTGTGTGCTAAGTTACATTTTTTCTGTGATTTTATTTCGTTATCGACTGTTATTATTTTAATTATCTTGTCGCATTTTATACTGCTTTATCTTGTGTTATATATATAACTAGTAGGGCACTGACCTTCCTCGTCACTACTCGACCGAGGTTAGGCTTGGCACTTACTGTTTACCGTTGTGATGTACTCTTCCCCTTTCTTGCACATGTTTTTTGTGTGCAGATCCAGGTTCCTCTGCTCAGCCGTTCTATCAGTGAGACGGGCGACATTTGAGACTTCGAGGTATATCTGCCGCGTCCGCAGACCCAGAAGTTCCTTTCTACTCTTCCCTTTAGCTTTAGGCTTCTTGTATCTACTTTGATTAGACATTCTGGAGTTAGAACATTATGTAGCTTCCATAGCTTGTGATTTCATGAGGTTCCGGATTTTGGGAGTCTTTTGGTCAGTTCGAGAGTGTGCTATTGTATATGCCGAGCGGCATGTTTTAAACTCTTTTATTATGTTTTTCATTCACTTCTTGCTAGTTTTGTATTTAATTTCCTTGTTTCCGCATTTTGCTAGGCTTACCTAGTCGTAAAGACTAGGTGCCATCACGACAGTTCACGGAGGGAGAACTTGGGTGGTGACAAGTTGGTATCAGAGCTCTAGGTTCATAGGAGTCATGAATCACAAGCCGGTTTATTAGAGTCTCGCTGATCCGTACGGAGGTCGAGGCCGTGGTAGAGGCCGAGGACGCGCACGTGGTGCAGCCAGAGCACCCGCGCGAGCTGCTAGAGAGAAGCCACCATCAGCTCCAGCCGGAGTCCAAGCCCCTAAAACGCCTACTCCTACTACTACTCCAGCTCTCCAGGAGGCTCTTGCATAGTTCATGAGTATGTACACCACTCTAGCTTAGGCAGGGTTGCTTCCCCTTGCTGCAACCACATCTCAGGCCGGGAGAGGAGCACAGACTCCCGCCGCCCGCACTCCTGAGCAGCGAGTACAAGTCGAGCAGGTCCCAGAGGTTATACTGGTACAGCCTGTAGCCCCAGTTCAGCCCGAGGAGAGGGCAGTAGCTTCATAGGTGTGACGACCCAAAGGGTCATCACCTGTTTCCTCATCCGTTCCGTGCTTCCGAGGCCTTAAAACCTCATTTTTTTTACTTGCCTCGATTTGTGTGCGTAGTCCGGGCGCGTAGCCGGAAAGCTGTTATGTTGGAATATGTGAATTCCGTGAAAAATTTGAAGAATTTTGATATTAATATGATTATAGTTGACTTTGGTCAACATTTTTGGTAAACGGACCCGGACCCGAGATTGAACGGTCCCGGAGGGTCCGTAGAAAAATATGGGACTCGGGCATGTGCCCGGAATCGAATTCCGAGGCCTGGAGCCCGAGATATGAATTTTTCCGTGAAATTGTTTTTCTGAAATTATTAAGAAAAATGGAAATAAAAATTGGTTAAAAGACTATGGTATCGGGCTCGTATTTTAGTTCCGACGCCCGGTACAAGTCTTAAATATGTGTTAAGCTCTTTCTGTAAAGTTTGGTCGAAATCGGACGTCGTTTGACGTGTTTCAGACTATGAGTTCGAAGCTTGAAAGGTTATGAAGTTTAGAAGAAGAATCATGTGTTTTGAGGCTTGATTCAATGATTTTGATGTTATTTTGGCGATTTGATCGCACGAGCAAGTTCGTAGGATGTTTTTGAGGTTGTATGCGTGTTTGGTTTGGAGCCCCGAGGGCTCGGGTGAGTTTTGGATAGACATCGGATTGCATTTTCTCATTTTTAAAAAATATGGTATTTTCAGTGCTGGTGTCTTCGCATTTGCGAAGAAATGATCGCAAATGCGAAAAAGGGGAGACTTTGCTTGGGTCGCAAATGCGACAATATGTTCGCATATGCGAGGGACGCCCAGTCGCAAAATGCGACGTCTTCCTTCGCAAATGAGGTAGCCCCATTTTCCCTCTGTGTTCGCAAATGCGGGAGAAAGGCTCGCAAATGCGATGTAGGGGTTATCGCAAATGCGATGAAATTTTCGCAAATGCGAAAATTGCCTCCAGACCCAAGTTCGCAAATGCGAACTAAAATGTTCGCAATTCCCATGCCTGTTTTGTTCGCAAATGCGAACCTATGTTCGCATTTTCCATATCCGAGGCCCAGCAAATTTTATACTTAGTCGAATTTTCATCACTTTCCACCATTCTTTCAAAACCCAAACACCATAGGCGATTTTTCAAGAGCAAACTTCATCCCAAATCATTTGTAAGTTGATTTTTACTCAATTCTTTCAATCTTTAACATCATTAAACATGTTTTCCACTTGAAATCAAAGATTTTCATGGGTGAAATTGGAATTTTTGGGTAGAACCTAGGTTTTCCATAAATTGGGGAGTTGGACCTCGATTTAAGGTCCGATTTCAAAACAAATTATATATTTGAACTCGTGGGGGAATGGGTAACCGGATTTTTGTTCGAACCTCGAGTTTTGACCACGTGGGCCCGGGGGCGATTTTGGAATTTTTGGGAAAAACTTGGGAAACTCATTTTTATGCATCCAAATTGATTCATATAATGTTCATTAAAGTAATTGAGCAATTTGTGATTAGATTCGAGCGAATTGGAGGTGGAATCACGAGGTAAAGCAATAGTTGAGGATTAAGCGGATCTCCAGGCTTTGAGGTAAGTGTTTGGTTTAACCCTAGCTTGAGGGAATAGGAGTTGAGTCTTGTTGCTAATTGCTATGTGGTCGAGTACGATGTATAGGCATGGTGACGAGTATCTATACATTGGTGTCTAGCATGACCGTGAGTCCTTATAATGTGATTATCATGAACTGATTGTGAATTCCATGTTTATTGGAGTATTTCTATATGTTGTGAATAACATGTGTACGGTAATATGATCATTTGATTTCCTGGGAGCATAGGCTCGAATTATGATACGAATATTGAAAGTATGTGAAATGACTTGTTTCATTGAGGAGCGTCGGCTCCTGTTGTAGAACGAATTGTGACAGTACAAGTGATAATTGAACCTCTAGAGCCTTTACTCGAGTTGTGAAGAGAAGAGATCATTATGTTGCCCCCTTGACGGGCTATTGTTGGGTTGTGATTCCTCTACATTGTGTTCTTGACGGATACTAGGGTCGCTTAGGTTAATGTTTCCTTGTGTCGAGGGATGACTATAGTTATAGTTGAGATGGTTAAGTAACGTAATAGGCTAGTTATCAATGGGGTGATTAGGTGAGGTAATCGGATAGATATAGCTGAGATGGTGAAGTGTGGTAATAGGTTGGTTATAGCTGCGGTGGTTAGATGTTGGAACTAATGTGGTTATAGTAATCCCTTGCCGGAATATTTGAGATGATGTTTTGTCCCCTTACTGGGAAGTCGTTATATTGTTGTTTGTGACGGAATATGAGATAAGAAATTTCTTGGAGCTTGGGCTCCAGTGATATCGTGAGATAAGAAAAGTAAGAAAGAGAAAGCGTTGTTGATTATTCCCTTGCCGGGACGTTTGGTTGAACTTGTTGGACTCTTTCCCTTGCCGGGATGTTTGTCAAATATTTGCTTATTTTTATGCCCCTTAATTGTGACTGTTGTTTGGGGAGTCGGACCGCAACAATAATATGTGAGGATCGGGTTGCGCGCCGCAACAATGATATTGAGGATCGGGTTGCGTGCCGCAACAATAATATGTGAGGATCGGGTTGCGCGCTGCAACAATGATATTGAGGATCGGGTTGCGCGCCGCAACAATGATATTGAGGATCGGGTTGCACGCCGCAACAATAACATGTGAGGATCGGGTTGCGCGCCGCAACAATGATACATGATAAATGATATGGGTCGGGTTGCACGCCGCAATAGTGGTATTGTGGAGCGGGTTGCACGCCGCAACATATGGTANGTGTTGGCTTGCACGGTCGCTCGTTCTTCTCTATTGGAGCGTACGTGATCGGCAGTTTGATGATCCCCATTTGTGTGTCCTGAGAGACACGGTGCAGCGTGGAGGTGCCACGAAGGTGACTTTAGATGATGAGGGTGTTTTGAGATTACAGGGTCGAATTTGTGTGCCCAATGTTGATGGGATTCGAGAGTTGATCTTAGCGGAGGCCCATAGTTCTCGGTACTCTATTCACCCAGGCGCCGCGAAGATGTATCAGGACTTGCGGCAGCATTATTGGTGGCGTAGGATGAAGAAGGATGTTGTTGCGCATGTGGCTCGGTGCTTGAATTGTCAGCAGGTCAAGTATGAGCATCAGAGGCCTGGTGGTTAGTCTCAGAGGATTGAGCTTCCCGAGTGGAAGTGGGAGAGGATTACCATGGATTTCATTACTGGACTTCCGTTGACTCGGAAGAAGTTTGATGCCATTTGGGTCATTGTTGATAGGCTGACCAAGTCAGCGCATTTCATTCCAGTAGCAGTCTCCTATTCATCCGAGAGGTTAGCTGAGATTTATATCCGGGAGATTGTTCGCCTGCATGGTGTGCCGGTATCTATCATTTCGGATCGGGGTACGCAGTTTACCTCGCGCTTCTGGAGAGCGGTGCAGCAAGAGTTAGGTACCCAGGTTCAGTTGAGCACAGCGTTCCATCCTCAGACGGACGGTCAGTCCGAGCGGACTATTCAGATTTTGGAGGATATGCTCCGGGCTTGTGTCATTGATTTTGGAGGCTCGTGGGACCAGTTTCTGCCTTTAGCAGAGTTCGCCTACAACAACAGCTACCAATCCAGCATTCAAATGGCTCCATATGAGGCGTTGTATGGTAGGCGATGTCGGTCTCCAGTCGGATGGTTCGAGCGGGGAGAGGCTCGGTTATTGGGTACAGACTTAGTTCAGGAGGTCTTAGATAAGTCCAAGGTTATTCAGGAGAGGCTTCGTTCAGCTCAGTCTAGGCAGAAGACTTATGCAGACCGTAAGGTCCGAGATGTAGCTTTCATGATCGGAGAGCGAGTATTGCTCCAGGTGTCGCCTATGAAGGGCGTGATGAGATTCGGAAAGAAGGGCAAGCTTAGCCCTAGGTACATTGGTCCGTTTGAGATTCTTGATCGAGTAGGAGAGGTGGCTTATAGGCTTGCATTGCCACCTAGCTTATCAGTCGTGCACCCAGTTTTTCATGTGTCTATGCTTCGGAGGTATCACGGCAATCCTACCCATGTATTAGACTTCAGCACTGTCCAGTTGGACAAGGATCTGTACTATGAGGAGGAGCCGGTAGCTATTCTAGACCGGCAGGTTCGACAGCTGAGGTCGAAGAGTTTTCCTTCTGTTCGTGTTCAGTGGAGAGGTCAGCCCCCTGAGGCCTCGACCTGGGAGTCCGAGTCTGACATGCGGAGCCGTTATCCACATCTATTCCCTAACTCAGGTACTTCTTTCTTTTGTCCGTTCGAGGACGAACGGTTGTTTTAGAGGTGGAGGATGTGACGACCCAAAGGGTCATCACCTGTTTCCTCATCCGTTTCGTGCTTCTGAGGCCTTGAAAACCTCATTCTTACTTGCCTCGATTTGCGTGCGCAGTCCGGGCGCATAGCCGGAAAGCTTTTATGTTGAAATATGTGAGTTCTGTGAAAAATTTGAAGAATTTTGATATTAATATGTTTAAGGTTGACTTCGGTCAACATTTTTGGTAAACGGACCCGGACCCGAGATTGGATGGTCCCGGAAGGTCCGTAGAAAAATATGGGACTCGGGCATGTGCCCGGAGTCGTATTCAGAGGTCTAGAGCCCGAGAAAGGAATTTTTCTGTGAAATTGTTTTTCTGAAATTATTAAGGAAAATAGAAATGAAAATTGATTAAAAGACTGTGGTATCGGGCTCGTATTCTGGTTCCGACGCCCGGTACAAGTCTTAAATATGTGTTAAGCGCTTTCTGTAAAGTTTGGTTGAAATCGGACGTCGTTTGACGTGTTTCGGACATAAATATCTAAAGTTTGAAGTTTATGAAATTTGAAAGGAAAATGATGAGTTTGAGGCTTGATTCAATGGTTTTGATGTTATTTTGGCAATTTGATCGCTCGAGTAAGTTCGTAGGATGTTATTGAGTTAGTGTGTGTGATTGGTTAGGAGCCCCGAGGGCTCGGGAGTGAATTGGAGGTGGTTCGGGTGTTTTTGCACTTAGGATGATATCAGATTTTCTGCAATTTTTACACAGGGATTTCCTTCTTCGCGATCGCGCTATTCCCCACGCGATCGCATAGAGCTGAGTCGTCGTTCTTCGCGATCATGCTCTTCCCCACGCGATCGCATAGAACTGAGTCATCTTCCTTCGCAATCGCATCTCGAGCCACGCGATCGCGTAAGCCAAATCCTTGGACCCCCCAGTAGTTCTTCTACGCGATCGCGTAACCCTCCACGCGATCGCGATGACCAGTCAGTGGTACCCTTCGCGATCGCATCCCTGTTTCCGCGATCGCGTAGGGCAATTTTGCCCAGCGAATTTTAAAAAAAAAACAGAAACAATAGCTACGGGTTTTATCACAAAAATACACGAGCTCTTCTTCTCCACAGCCCCTAGGCGACTTGTAGAGCGATTCTTCACCAAACATTCTTGGGTAAGTGTTATCTAACTTGTTTCCTTCGATTTCCTTCATTAATTAGTGAATTCCTAGCCCTAGAAACATGAAATCAAGGTAGAAATTATGGGTTTTGGGTAGAGTTAGGGTTTTGAGAATTTTGGGTGATTCAACCTCAATTTGGGGTCGAATCTTAGAACAAATTATATATTTGCACTCGTGGGGTTATGGGTGATTGAGTTTTGGTCCGAGCCTCGAGTCTGGACCATGTGGGACCGGTGTCTAATTTCGGGATTTTTGGAATAATGCTAGGAAATTCATATCTAGGCTATGGGATGTTACCATTGGGTCTTTATTGATATTATTAAATTGATTATGCCTAGATATCACTGAATTGGAGGTTGAATCACGAGGTAAAGCAATAGCTGAGGATTAAGCGGATCTCAAGGCTTTGAGGTAAGTGTTGGTTAACCCTAGCTGAGGAAAGTAGAGTGAGTCTGTTGCTAATGCTATGTGATCGAGTACGATGTATAGGACATGGTAGCGAAGTATCTATACATTGGTGTCTAGCATGACCGTGAGCCTTTATAATGTGATTATCATGAACTGATTGTGAATTCCATGTTTATTGGAGAATTTCATTATGTTGTGAATAACATGTGTACGGTAATATGATCATTTGATTTCCTGGGAGCATAGGCTCGAATTGTGATACGAATATTGAAAGTATGTGAAATGACTTGTTTCATTGAGGAGCGTCGGCTCCAGTTGTAGAACGAATTGTGACAGTACAAGTGATAATTGAACCTCTAGAGCCTTTACTCGAGTTGTGAAGAGAAGAGATCATTATGTTGCCCCCTTGACGGGCTATTGTTGGGTTGTGATTCCTCTGCATTGTGTTCTTGACGGATACTAGGGTCGCTTAGGTTAATGTTTCCTTGTGTCGTGGGATGACTATAGTTATAGTTGAGATGGTTAAGTAACGTAATAGGCTAGCTATCAATGGGGTTGTTAGGTGAGGTAATCGGATAGATATAGCTGAGATGGTTAAGTGTGGTAATAGGTTGGTTATAGCTGCGGTAGTTAGATGTTGGAACTAATGTGGTTATAGTAATCCCCTTGCCGGAATATTTGAGATGATGTTTTGTCCCCTTACTGGGAAGTCGTAATATTGTTGTTTGTGACAGAATATGAGATAAGAAATTTCTTGGAGCTTGGGCTCCAGTGATATCGTGAGATAAGAAAAGTAAGAAAGAGAAAGCGTTGTTGATTATTCCCTTGCCGGGACGTTTGGTTGAACTTGTTGGACTCTTTCCCTTGCCGGGATGTTTGTCAAATATTTGCTTATTTTTATGCCCCTTAATTGTGACTGTTGTTTGGGGAGTCGGACCGCAACAATGATACTGAGGATCGGGTTGCGCGCCGCAACAATGATATTGAGGATCGGGTTGCGTGCCGCAACAATAATATGTGAGGATCGGGTTGCGCGCCGCAACAATGATATTGAGGATCGGGTTGCGCGCCGCAACAATGATATTGAGGATCGGGTTGCACGCCGCAACAATAACATGTGAGGATCGGGTTGCGCGCCGAAACAATGATACATGATAAATGATATGGGTCGGGTTGCACGCCGCAATAGTGGTATTGTGGAGCGGGTTGCACGCCGCAACAAATGGTAATTATGGAGCGGGTTGCACGCCGCAACAGTTATTGATGCCATGTGTTTATATCTGAGTATTGATTCCTTATTCATTGTGGATCTAAGCTGTTTAGTTGGTTACTCTGGATTACTGTTAATATTGTATCTCCCCATCGCATGTTTCCCCTCCCATGTTGTTAATTGCCTTGTATTCGATTTCCGCTGTATATTTATGACTGCACAGGTTTATGTGGTACCCGGTCTAGCCTCGTCACTACTTCGCCGGGGTTAGGCTAGATACTTACCAGCACATGGGGTCGGTTGTGCTGATGCTACACTTCTGTGCAATTTTGCACAGGTCCAGGTTTTGAGGAGCAGCAGCAGTAGTACGGTAGCAGGATTTCATTTACGCAAGACTGAGGTAGCCTTGCAGGCGTCCGCAGGCCCGGCGTCTCTTCTCATTGTTTTCTTTTAGACTGTTGCCTCCTTGTTTCGAGACAGACAGCTGTTATATTTCTTTCAGACCTTTGTATTTAGTTTAGTCTTAGTGGTTCGTGAGTAATGTGACACCAAATCTTGGGTAGAGGTTGTTTTTGACTATTCCGCGTTTTAAATTCACCATTTTAAGACAGACTTCCGCTATTGTTCTTATTAGACTCCATGTTTTATATTGATGTTATAAACTGTTAAATTAATTGTTTAGTAATGAAAAGGTAATTAAGTTGGCTTGCCTAGCTACCACGAGTAGGCGCCATCACGATTCTGATGGTGGGAAATCCGGGTCGTGACAAGAGGAGGAGCAGAGGAGACTTGAGAGGTTCAAGAAGTACCAACCTCTTACATTTAGTGGTCTAGCGTCAGATGATGCTCTAGGATTTCTGGAGGAGTGTTACCGTATCCTCCGTACCATGGGTATATCAGGATCGAGTGGGGTTTCTTTCACTGCCTTCCAGCTTCAAGGAGCCGCCTATCAGTGGTGGCGTACTTATGAGTTGGACAGTCCAGCTGAGGCAGCTTCCCTGACTTGGACTCAGTTTTTAGATATGTTCCTGAGAGAGTATGTCCCTCAGAGCCTCAAGGATGCATGGCGCGCAGAGTTTGAGCATTTGCGCCAGGGTACTATGACTGTCTTGGAGTATGCTGTCCGTTTCACTAACATGGCTAGGCATGCACCAGCCTTGGTTTTTACTTTTCGCGAGAGAGTTTGCCGGTTTATTGAGGGGCTTATTCCCAACATCAGATCTAGCATGGCCCGGGAGTTGGAGATGGATATTTCTTATCAGCAGGTGGTGAGCATTGCTAGGTGAGTAGAGGGTATGCATGCTCGGGACAGAGAGGAGAGGGAGGCCAAGAGGTCTCGAGAGTCGGGTCATTTCTCTGGTGCTCGTGCCCCAGCTGCAGGTCGTCATGGTAGGGGTTATATGAGTTTCCCCGTTCATTCAGCTCTTCCAGCAGCCAGTGGTATTCCAGCTCCTCCTAGACCTCAGGAGCCCTATTATGCACCTCTAGTATCCAGCGCGCCTCATGCACGAGGTGCTTTCACTGGTCAGTCTAGCAGGCCTGTCCCGAGCCAGTCACAGCCGCCACGTCCTCCTAGAGCTTGTTTTGAGTGTGGCGACACACGCCGTATGGTCAGGGATTGCCCCGAACTTAGAAGGGGTGCACCTTCACAGGCTTCTCAGCCACAGCGTGCCTCGCAAAGTTCCCAGACTATGATTACAGCACCAATTGCTACCCCACCTGCCCAGCTGATAACTAGGGGTTCTAGTTCATTTTACACTCCTTTTTACTTGAGTTTTGATTAAAAATGTATACAAATAGTCCCAAAGTCTTACATGTTGTACTTGTTTGCAGGGTTTGGTCAAGAAAGTGACAAGAGGTCAAAACCAGCTCAAAAAGGAGTGAAACCTGCACAAGTACCAAGAACAAATCAAAGCACAGCTGTAACAGACCCACCGCAGCCGCAATCCTTTTTATGCGGTCCGCGGTGAGGAGATTCAGAGAGTTGCAAATTTTGGAAGCTTAAGCATTGCGGCCGCAATCCATTTTGTGCGGACCGCAGTAGCCTCACCGCGGCCGCAATCCATTTTATGCGGTCCGCAGAGAAGAGATTCAGAGAGCTGGAATTTTAGAAGTTGGAAGCCTCTGCGGCCGCATTCTATTTTGTGCAGACCGCAGTGAAGCCACTGCGGCCGTGGTGCATTTTTAGCGGTCCGCGGTACCTCCGCAGGGGTATTTTTGTCCAGAAAATTTGGCCTT
The DNA here is from genome assembly GCF_001879085.1 of Nicotiana attenuata. Classification (NCBI taxonomy): domain Eukaryota; kingdom Viridiplantae; phylum Streptophyta; class Magnoliopsida; order Solanales; family Solanaceae; genus Nicotiana; species Nicotiana attenuata. Next base: position 87,610,560 of record NC_031990.1, read on the forward strand.
GTATAAATAGTTCTATTTCAGATTTTTAGGGTATCTAACTTTTAGCTGAGCACGTGAAGGCCGTTTTTGGACCTATTTTGAGTAATTTTGTGGCTAGTTCAACATTGAATCTTTAATTCTTAGCTTGTAAACATATTATATGGGTTATTCTTCATCTAATTATCTGTTTTTCTTCCATTATTATGAGTAGCTAGACCCATTAGCTAGGGTTGTGGCTCAACCCTAGTGTGGATATTTGATGGGTCTTGTGTTTTAAGGCTTAGATGTTTTTGGGTGGTTGATATTTGGACTGATTTATGTTCTCTATGTTGGATTAGTGGTTGCAAACACTAATTCGTGCCTATTTGACTTGAGCTCTTCTTGAGAAAGAGAGTTTGAGTCTAGGTAATCAGTCCAACAAGGAATTGGGGCGTACTCAAGAGATTGATAGCCCCAATTAAAGGGTTAAATTTAGAGATAGTAATACCCGACTTGAGCCTAAATTGCTTGTATAGTTTCGACACCCAATTGGTCTTGAGAAAGTCAATTAGGGCAAAGTCACTCAAGCTACCGAGAGGCATAGAGTGAGTAGTGTCGTGCATTGGCTATATCGCGATCCCAAACATAACAACTTTGCCTTAGATTTTAGAACCCGTCAAGTATTCACCTAGGGGAAAGTCACTTCCCTAGTGCCTCGTTACCAATTTAGAAAACCTTTCAAGCAATCAATCTTAGTTTAATTTGGCATCTCATTAGTATAAAAGTAGAAGTAATCAAAAGAAAAATTATGATTGGAAGCGTAATTAAGAGCACTACGCATTGCTAGTTTAGATAGGAATCCAATTCCCAATTCTAGCTCCCTGTGGATTTGATCCCGACCTTTTCGGGTAAAAGCTGCATCGACCGCTCTGACCACTCCATAGTGGTGTAGGGTTGGCTCCGATCACTTTTTGGCGCCATTGCCGGGGAGCTAACGGTTTTGGTTATCTATCTAAATAGTCTTGTGTATTGTTTTTCTTTCCTTCTGTGATACTAATTTGTGTGTGACGTCAATTCAGGTACAAAATGGCGGCAAACAACAACAGTGACCCTCTTGGAAATGTGATCCCGGGGGAGGAGGTTGATGACATCGGTGAAGATGAGGTGCCTCTTGCACCTCAAGGACAAAGGAGAGGCTGCCAGGCCAATGCCAATGATAATGTTCCAGACCCTCCCCCAATACCTCCAAGAGTGGCTCTCGGGTGCTTCTCAACCAAGGATATGCCAGTGCAATAGTCCCACCCCGGATCCGAGCGGGCAATTTTCAAATTACCAATGTGATGCTAACCTTGTTGGAGCAGCGAGGATATTTCATGGGTGCTCCCGATCAAAATGCTTACAAGCACCTTAAGGGTTTTGTTGATATATGTTGGGGGAGCAAGCAAACGAACGTGTCAGAGGATGCCTTGCGGTTGAGACTTTTCCCTTTCTCTCTTTGAGGGAAGGCATTAGATTGGCTGGAGAGACTCCCCAACCACTCCATCCATACATGGGATGAGTTGGCGGACAAATTCATTGCAAAATTTTTCTCGCCGGGTCACCTGGCAACTTTGAGGGATGAAATCTTAGCTTTCAAACAGGAGCCCAACGAACCATTGTATGAAATTTGGGAGAGGTACCGGACTATGGTAATGGAGTGTCCCAACAATGATATGACCGAGGCAATGATACAACAGACTTTCTACCGGGGCATTAACACCACTAACCAGTGCATAGTGAACCAACTCGCCGGGGGCAACTTCATGAACACACCATATGATCAAGCGTGTGAGATATTGGATGAGATGGCGGACACTTCTTTCGCTTGGCAAAGCAGAGCAAATGTGCCACGGGGTGACCCCACGGTCATTCACTTGCACAAGGAGCTTCATGATCATGGACAGGCAATAGCAGAACTTACAACAACAATGAACCAGTTAGCAAAGGCACAATTACAACAGGTTCAAGATCCTCGACAAGTAAATGCTATAGAGGGTGTCAATATGCTAGTGAACAAAAGAAGACAAAGAGGCCAACAGAACCAAGGGAGTTTGGATCAATATGACTAAGATAGTGGTGGGTTCCAAGATGATGGTTATGATGAGCAGAATGAAGAAGTGCAATACGTGAACAACTATCAAGGCCAAAGGGGCAATTCTTCAAACCAACAACAACAATGGAGACCTCATCGGTATATTCCGCCGATGAATCCACTACACATGGCCTGATTCTTGTAAAACCAAGGATATGTAGGCAGCTCAAAGACTAGGGTTCGGCCTCTATTCTTCAAAACATCCCAATCGGTCAAAATTGGCCATCATTTCTTTACCCGAAAACTCTTTCATCCTTCCCGGGTAAAGAGGGGCAACTCTTGATACCCAATTTTTCCCTATAGTACTTTTTAAGTGCATACGTACCTTCAAAACTATGCACTAACATCGATTGATATTTTTTCATAAATTCTATATTTTTAAATTAATTTATCCTAGTTTTTTATTTATATAAATAATTACCAAAATTGCATCACAAATGACTTTATAGCATTTCATGATTTAATATTTCCATATATAGTCATATCAAGTTCAAATTAATTCACAAATGGCCAGATTTACACTTTTTAGTTACAATTGCAATAGCTTTGCAATTATAGCTCATGCACACATTATTGCATTATTCTACCAGAAAATGGTCCATTGGATTTTTTTAAATAACGAATGATTATTTTAAAACACTCATATGCATAAAATTATCTTTTTATTGATAATTACTTTATAAAATAATTTTTATTCAATTACTTGGGTATTTAATAAAAAAACCATTTATTTTCAGATCTAACCCCTTTTAAACCAGCCCAAAAACCCCTTCTAATTTGGCCCAATCCCCTTTGGCACAAGTCTGATATGCCTGACCCAAGACCCCATTCAATCTTGACCGTTGATCATTCAGATCAACGGTCCACAACCCTCTCTCAACTAAACCCTAGTTCTCAAGTGCCGTCACTGGCGTATATCTCAGTCCTGTGATGTTTCCTTATCTTCTCCGGTCGATCCTGTCCTCCTACTCACTATGGTTCTTTGGCTATTTATATCCTTGAGAGGATCTCAAAGAACCCAAGCAGTTTTGGGTTGAACCTTGCTTGTTAGTCTGTCTCGGGCCATTTCTCGACCATGAGTAAGAGATTTCTCTTTATTTTGTTACGAATCTATGGTTTCTAAACCTATGCTCTCATCTCTGTTATGTTTTCTAAAAAACCCTAGTCTATTACCTTTGATCATTTCTAGATCTGTATAGATCTGAGATGAATCGAGCACTATTACATGTTTTTTTCTAAAAATTTCTGGTTTTAATCGATTATTCTTGCTTTTCCCTAAAACTAGGGTTCATTACGAGTTGTTTTTTTTAAAGGTTTTCTGACTTCTAAATGTTTAATCGATTCTCTTTTCATCTTCTTGACTGATCGCAAAATATACTCAAACCCTAATTGATTTTATGAGATACTCTGATTTTCTGACCTTTGCTTCGATTTTGAGTCTTTCAGTGTTACCAACTGTATTGATTCACCCTGTATTTTCTGACTTGCACTTTTTTTTGTCAAATCCATTATTCTATGGTTTTTGCCCTAATTAATCTCTATTAGGTTTTGCATCTGTTTCCGGCTAATTTCTGCACTATTTGTGAAGTTTTACTTGGCCTATTTTCTATTTGTGGAAGTTGATATTTCTTTCCAGAAATCAGTATTACTTTGAAATTCTGGCTGATTGATTTGCTCTGTCAGAGATTCATGTGCATAATTCTTGATTGTTTCCTTGTTTAAGACCTTAATTTAGTCATCCATGCCTTATTTAATTGTCTGTATAATTGTGGATCTTTGCTGATTCTTTAAATGGTACGATTAGGATTCTTTCCTTAATTAGGCCCATGTATTACCGTTTGATCAGGGAGTCTATTCTGAACTCCCTTATTTGGTTTGAACTTCTTGCCTTAATTAATCCCTATTATTGCTGTTTGGCTAATTACCCTTAATTAAGGGAGGTCTATGCTGAACTCCTTTGTATGATTGGATTATGTGACCCTTAATTGCTGATTTCTGATTTCTTTCCCTTATTTTGCTCTACTCTTGAATTGCTATATAAGCACTCTTATTTTACCTCTCAAAAAACACGAAGTTCAAAACACACACTCACACTCAAACTCTCTCTTCTTTCTCTGCTACTTGTGATAACTATTGGTCTAGCCAGCGGAAAGCCAGGGCTAGACATTGGAACTACACATGATTTATACTCTGCACTTTCTTCTTTAACTGGTATGTCTCTAGTTAAAATTTGAAACACAACTCCATGTGTTCCATTCCTGCACTAGTTCAACTGACTATGTATCCAATTTGTTTCCCTATTTACAACTTTATTCAGCATGCATAAATTCTGCCTTCTCTTGTTAAATGTGTAATCAGCATGTCTAAACTTCATACTTGTCCAGCATGTTTACTTAGTACTTGCTTACTCCCCCTTTGACTGGTGTGATCATGTTAGTCACTTAGTCTCCTAATGCATTCGATTGGCCCTAATTGTATGACCAACCCTATCGTATGCACCCCTGTCTAAACATGACTTTTACTCCACTCTTTCTCTATGTTTTAACTGTCTGTTACCATGACTGACTTGTTTATTGGACTCCTAGTAGTTTTGTGCATTTGTAGTCTCAAATGTTTTCCCTGTTTATGTGGTCTCAACTCTATATGTTCCCAATCCCCTTCACCCCCTGTTTGTAGATCTGTTTGTTAAGTGTTTGCGAATCTGGGTATTCTATGATTAATTGGTTGTTTGGTGAATTTGCTCTCCTTATAAATGATTTCAAAACTATTCTTCTACTCTTAGTATTCTTCTCAAAACTAGTGTCACTCACATCTTCTTAAAATTGTTTTCCAGTTCTGAAATCTTTTCACTTCTAAAATTATCTCTACATTGTTTTACTAAGTCTTTCAAAACTATGTCAAGCATTCTCACTTTACTCTTAGACTATTAGGTTCTGCCCTTCTGGTGTGTGTACTGCTTAGGGATCCTTGAGATTCCTCTAATCTCTGGCACACCAGGGCTGGCCCTTCCACACTGCACATAACCAATCCTCTATTTGAGAAAAGTCTTGGTGTGAGCATTGCCCAGGATCCTTGAGGTCCTTAGGGAACTTTGACACACTAGGATACACTATTAGCTGTGAGATTCTTGGCATCTGAGACTATTTTGAAGGCATGGCATCCCCAGGTCTACTTTGGGCCTAATTCAGGATCCCAATTGTATAGTTTACATTTATTTATGCAATTCATTTGATCCTGGTATAATATTCTTTGTAAACAGATATTGGGGTAATTAGTAAAAGGGGACAGTTCCTATATGATTTTTGTGGGGAAACTGGGTAGAAATCCTGCTTTAGGTTTACACAAAGATGATTTGCAATAGAAATCATGCTTTAGGATTATGTTGTGCTTATCTGCAATAGGAATCATGCTTTAGGTCTATGTTGTTTGCATTAGAAATCCTGCCTTAAGATACTCACGTTTACTGCCTTTGCATAGTAGAAAACATGTTATAGTTCATCACTTCATTTCTGATTCTGCATAAATTGTTATCACCTGGAAATCCTGTCATTAAGCTACTGCTGTAATCATGTTTAATAAAATGACCATCTCTCTCTGTGCATTAGAAATCCTTCCTAAGGACTCTGTTTGCATTTGCTTTAAATCGTATCTATGTCGCTTACATGAGTACATATCTATAAATGGGTTTAAAGATATCCCCAACACATAGATATCATGTTCTACTATAAATATGCATGAAATCAGCTTTTTGTAACATTAATCGCCTAGATCAGCATGCCTATAGGACTGAATAACTTCAAGTTGTTTTAATTAGTTCCCAGAACTATGTTTTAGACAGCATGTTTACAGGGGTATAATAGATTCACACCTAGGCAAGCCTTAGGTAATTAAGAGTTTCATAAAAACTGCAAAATGGTATTGTGTTTGTAAAATTGTCCAGGTTTAACAGGTTCTAAAATCAGTAGGCAAATTGATCAGGTTATATCACTTTGCTTCAAATCAATGCTACATATTTTATATTTGTGATGCTCACCTAGATATCCTGTTCTAGGACCTTCTGAAATTCTTTAAAAATCTACTGTTTGAGACGTGCTAATTATCTGTTTATCTGTGGGGGTAAATATAAGCCCCTAATTGTTTTCCTACTTGACATTCCTATGTGTTCTTTGCTTTCGCTTAGATTTTCCCTTTTTAAACACCTTAGGAGGGTCTAGCATTGCCTAAGATTAGAGGTCCTAAACACCTTCAGGGCCATATGGAATGGACGGGTAAAGCACGCTTAGAGTTTGTTAATTAAAATCGCTTATATAACGTTAAGGGAAGGGTAACTGGGTAGTAAAGGATATGATGACATGTGCGCTAATGCCACGTGTAACCCCTCTATTTGAGGAAGGCTTACCGGGTTGTATAGATGTGATCCTATAGGCTAATCAACTTAGGACTTCCCTTCCTTCATTTACATATGTGTGCTTAGACTACCTATCCCTAAACTTCCTTTATTTACATATGTGTGCTTAGACTGCCTGTCCGTTAAACTTCCTTTATCCATATATGTGTGCTTGGACTACCTAAACCTCCTTTATTTGCAAATGTGTGCTTAGACTGCTTACCGGTTAAATGACTAATTCACATAATTGAGTTTGGCCGGGACCCACCATTGTGGACCGCGAGGGGTGCCTAACACCTTCCCCTCAAGGTTATTTCGAGCCCTTACCATAATTTCTGGTAATGCAAAACTAGTTATATGAGTTAATTTCTTTAGGTGCCCTAACGCACCTTAATCCGTTAGGTGGCGACTCGTCAAATACCCAATTCCCAATAGGAAACGAGTTGTTCCCAATGAATGTCGAAACCCAGACTTTCGCGCGGAAAAAAGGGGGCACGACATATATATAT
>NC_031990.1:87617564-87632740 GCF_001879085.1 Nicotiana attenuata
TATATATATATATATATATATATATATATATATATATATATATATATATATATATATATATATATATATATATATATATAATGCCGAGGCGTACGGCCCGATCCAACATAAAAGTGAATTGTGCACTGCGGAGAGTCGAACGGCGCGAACCATAGATGCATCTATTAACATGCCGAGGCGAACGACCCGCTCCCATAAGAGTGTGGTACATAAATCCTGCCGAGGCGAACGGACCGATCCCATAAGAGTAGTAGAAGGAAATACCCCGCTCGCGAATCATACGTGCGACACGGTCAAATATAAATTTAAGGAATTACCCCGCTCGCGAATCATACGTGCGACGCGGTCATATAATTATTTATTAATAAATCAAATCCTTTTCTTGATTCCTTTCAAAATAAAGACAATTCAACGTGAAGCTTTTAAGGGAATTTTCCCCGCTCGTGAAACATACATGCGACGCAGTTACTCATAGATTTCTTAAGTTATTAAAGTATTCCTCCATTCTTTTTAAATTACGGATTTCAAATGAAAACTTTTAGTTCCCAATTTTTCATCAATCAACTCCTTTCAAAACATTTAATAAGCTAACTAAATCTCGTTTCTTCTCAAGAGAAACAATAAACATAAATTAACAACAATATCAATAAGGCATGATGTAAGCCTAAAACTAACCGTACATAGGCATAGCTAGTAGCTACCTACGGACTCTCGTCACCTCGCACGTACGTAGCCCCCACAAATAGAAGCACACAATAATTTAGTTCACCTATGGGGTTAATTCCCTCTTACAAGGTTAGAAAGGAGACTTACCTCGCTCTCAAGTTCCATAACCGGCTCTCAAGCCCTTCCGACGACTCAAACCGATGCCCAACGCTCCAAAACTAGTCAATAATTATGTAAACTCATTAATATATACTCAAATACTCATTAAAATCATATTTACAACAATTTCCAACTCCGCTTGTAAAGTGGATAAACCACCCTCGGGCCCACATGCCCGGATTTCGAAAATTTTCGAAAATAAACTTTACCCATAACCTCACGAACTCAAATATATAATTTATTCTCAATTTCATGTCCAAAACCGTGGTCAAAATCCAAGAATACCAATTTCTAGGTTTTTCTTCAAAATACCAAATTTCTACCAATTTTCATGCTTGAATCCACAATAAAACCATGTATTTAACTTACAAGAGGTGGGATTAACTTACCTCATGTTTGATGATGAAATACACTCTTCAAAAGCTCCAGAAATCACCCAAGCCGTGTGAAAAATGGGTGAAACAAACTCAAACCCCACTTTTAAAACATTTTGCCCAGCCCCGGTCCGCCCTTCTTCGCGAACGCGGCACTGCCCTCGCGTTCGCAAAGCACAACCAGCTTCCACTTCAAAATTACTCTTAGCGAACGCAAGTCCCAACTCGCGAACGCATTGCTTAATCAGGCGACCCTTTCACGAACACGTTACACCATTCGCGAACGCGAAGGCCTAATCTCCCATGGGCCCAGTTCCCCTTCGCGGACGTGATGACCCAATCGTGAACGCGAAGCACAAATCAGCAGCCAACCAAAACCTTCTTTGCGAATGCGTGAACTCCTTCGCGTTCGCGAAGAACAAAACCATAACCAGATACCAGCAATCCCAAAACAGCCTAAATTGCTCCGTAACCACCCCGAAACACACCCGAGGCCCCCGGGACCCCGTCCAATCACACCAACCAGTTCCAAAACATAATGCGGACCTGTTCAAGGCCTCAAATCACATCAAAGAACGCTAAAACCATGAATCGCACTCCAATTCAAGCTTTATGAACTTTAGAACTTCAAACTTCTACATCCGATGCCAAAACCTATCAAATCACGTCTGATTGACCTCAAATTTTGCACACAAGTCACATTCGACATTACGGACCTATTCTAACTTCCAGAATCGAAATCTGACCTCGATATCAAAAAGTACAAATCCGGTCAAACTTCTCAAAACCTTCAAATTCTAACTTCCACAATAGGCACCGAAACGCTCCCGGGTCATCCAAAACTCCGAACATACGCCCAATTCCGAAATCATCATACGAACCTGCTGGAACCTTCAAATCCCGATTCCGAGGTCGTTTACTCAAAAATCCAACCTTAGTCAATTCTTCCAACTTAAAGCTTCCGAAATGAGAATTCTCTTTCCAAATCAACTCTGAACTTCCGAAATTCCAGTTCCAACCACGCGTACAAGTCATAATACTTGGAGTGAAGTTGTTCAAGGCCTCAACCTATCGAACGATGCTCTAGAGCTCAAAACGATCGGTCGGGTCCTTACATTCTCTCCCACTTAAACATACGTTCGTCCTCGAACGTGCTAAGAACTGCGCTGGAGTTGTCTGAAATCACTGTTTAACACCTCGTGAACCTACCTGTGCTATCACAACTTGAGCACATTTGCTCGAACAATCTGAAGATTCTCCCTTTTTACTTAGTCAAATAAGCCTTCGAGCCAAATTCCAACACCCAGAATTCTCTACCAAGCCTGTTTCCAACATACGAACACTGTATCAATCACCACACGATGTACCAAAACATGAATGCATGCCTTTACTGAATTAACACCCTGCATCGCATAATTCACATGACCATAATAACATCCTCTGATTATTATAGCCGACATTCCACGAATCTGATGCTCACACACACCTCATGACTCATATAAGTCATGTTCTAACTCTTGCAATACTGCCACGACGAAAGAGATGTGCAAAAATTCATTACCAAGTGCTGAGTCAATAATTCATCGAGTTCCTTCTCTTGACGAGAACCATTGCCTCATTATGAACCGAATAACTATATTTTCTCTTTAATATACTTCATATAAATTTGATCGCACTAATCCCAGATCCAATAATCTCGTATCACCCAGTATAAGTTCCCAAGCAATAAACCACCTCAGACACTTCCAAAAATCTCATATAATGCCGCAATGTGCTAACAAGCTACAAATTCGAATGTGATACATTAGGAAACAGACTCTGGAAAGGACTACTCAACCCGCGTAACTAATTAGAAAACAGAAAAGGTGTTATGAACCTTCCTCGAAATATGGAAAACAAAACATACAAGAATAGACATGGGAAACTGTTAACTAACATCACGCTGTTGCGGCGTGAAACACGATCCAACCATGATACCCCTGGCGGCGTGCCACCCGATCCACATATAATAATCTATAAAGGACTTACTTACCGAGCTAAAATGCTCATACCTGTGAATTACTCGAATCTCAACCACAAGCACGCGGAGTGCATAATAAAATTCCCAGGGAGACAGATAGCGTCATACACTACAAAACTCAAGCACGACTAAGGTATAATAAATGACATGCATCCCGAGAGCCATCCTGATCACATAACAACATCTCTACGCAGAACCTCAGCACACATAAAAATTATCAAGCCGTTTCACAAATCACACGGCACAATATGGTATTACATGAAATAGCCGATGACGAAATATCATCCAACGTCCGAATAATCCTCCACAAGGAGTGCTATGCTGAAATGACCATATCTGGCCCGATATAGAGCCCACATTCATGTCTAGATCCATCTATGAACCTCAAGCCGATTCTGACCGTACCACACTGGATAATAACCTTCCAAGGATTCATATTAACCTCTTTTCCCATAACACACAAGAACAACCATCATATCCGGAACAAACCTCCACAGTCCACAACCAAATGAACCGAGCGCCCAGTAGGCATAAATACTCACATGAACGATAGTACCACATTCTCCATACTTGGTTTCAATACTTCACTCAATCAAGTGACTGCATGTCACACTTATACAATCTTCCCGTGGGACGTGCTCCCACGACCTTCCGCACCAAATAACAAGTCTGCACATCCCTACCACCGGTCGCACAAATGCTGTAAAGTGAATCAAGGATCCATAAACCAATACACAAAGCCACTTACACAAGACACCAATCTTAGGTGACCCTGAAGACAATACCATCTTACTCTAAATACCTAAATTCTTTTCCTGCTCATCCGAGCTCGTGACACCTTGCCAACACCGAATCACAACCCTGAATCCTCAACTTCCACTTCCCAGGCTACTCACTACACCAAATCATGCCAATACGCAAGAGTATAAGAATTTCACCTTAAATCCTGAACCACTAATAGGGTAGACACTTCATCATATAGAAACCTTTCGCTTAACTCCTTTCCGAAGAATCATTGCAACACGTCAATGAATTCCCACAACTACAGAAAATGTAATCCTCTAGTAGTGGTCTAAACCACCATAACTCACCCGGGATCCATCTACACTTAACAAGCCATAATACTCAAGCGCCTCCAAATAAAAATCAATTTAGGCGATCGTCAAGCCTCGCACGTACCGCCACAAATCACATGCATAACTCAACGCGCTGAAGGAACTGATCATTTCCGCCATCAGGCCTATTCAACCATTTCTAGCCGATTCAACTTCTTCTAATTTACTCTGGACTTGCATCAGGAATAATAATAGCTCCCTTCAAAACATAACGAACCCAATTATGCACTCATCATGAGTGACATTATTTCATGAGACCATGTTGTCTCAATTCCCACGAACCATCTCATACCCTCCTTATGCGCATACTCGCATCCTCAACTGGTACACCCATTCTGATAATTCTTTCTATAAATCCAAAGTTATTTTCTCCCATTCTTCTTATACTACACTGCAGACCGAAGATAACGTAGAACACCCCAAGATCCTTTATCATAATCTGCTGTAAAAGTTCGATACTCAACCATACTATGGACTCAAAATCCTTAGGCACCACACCTTACCCTTTGAATCCACTAGGACCGTGGCTGAGAGTCGCCCACTCTGACTTGGTCCCAAATATAATCTACTCCAAGGCGTTGCTAGCACCTTAACACTCTCTCAAAGAAGCACCCGACTGGATCAATTTCATTGCAGATCACCTCTACACAAAGCATAATTCCTGAGTCTTCCCAAAGCCTGAACATAAATTGATAAGGCCAATTATAGCACACATTCTTCAAATCCTTTTCTCAAATCACCACTGATGTTCGCTTTACTTAGTTGTAATAACCCACCAATACACCGATAACTAGGAACCTCACAAATAGATAACCATGCAATCCAATCATACGCGGTGGGCCTCTCCCACTTAGCTCGGAGCCACCATTGCATAACTATGAAATCCACCCAGGTTCATCCTTCCTCTATGACATGACCTCGCGCTATCGACCCGCCAAATTCTTCGAAATATTCAAATGATGCTGCACCGAGCGCAATTACTACGAAACCAATAAACTATCCCGGGTCTGTGCCTATTTACAAGCTGTACAAGCCCGTTCACTCCCCATTTGACATCTACTAAAAGGTGCGAAAGGTCCGTTCCAATCCAAATTCATGTTGTACTCTTCTTCATATCAAGCAACCCTTTTCTGTTGTATCCAATCTCCCCCGATAATAGCCAATATTCCAAATTAAGTCTGTAGACCTAGTCACTGTCCACCATGAATCCCAAATCACTCTAAACTTTCTCAAGGTGTGTAGTCATCCTACCACATAACCCATATGCTACTCTACCACTCTCTCACTTTGGTCAAACTCACTTTTTTGAGCAACCGCTCGTCTCCGGTTTCTCACACTTGGCCTTCTAGAAATTTAAGCACCGCATGACATCGCGACCTCTGATAGACACTTCTCCGGTACTATTTCATGCTACCCTTCCCCAAAGGCGAATCAAAGAAAATCATAACACCGGCGAACTTAATGTATTCAACAAGGACGATGACACCGCATCACAGATGAAAATTCTCTCAAGCTCGAAATTACGAAGTCTCATTCTTCATCAACCCAGACCTGAACATTTGCAGTCCGATTGCCTTTTCCTCCGTCGGAAATAAAATACCGAATCTCTGAATCATGCACTGAGCAAACCTCATCTCAAGTCATTCACAGCCCCGACACATAGGCAAGCATCTTACCATCACATCAATACTGTGCGATAACAACTCATGAGCATCATAGAAACCTGTGCATAGCCTCAAAGCTCTCAGAAATACACCTACTGAGCTGTATGACGGAACACCCTTCCGCAAGGCGACAATAATAGCCCAATCAACTACGCAGGGGGAAACATCCCGCACCGCATCTGTAGTACCATTACAATTCCTCAATTCGATAAATAGCAAACGCTTCACGTCGCATAAGACTGAGTAGGAAGGAAACAAAGGCACAAGCCTCAAAGGAATCAAACCGCACGATGAGGAATCAAGAAGGGAAGTGATCCTAACAGCCCTGTAGCCTCTCGAAGATAAGTACAGATGTCTCTGTACCAATCCGCAAGACTCTACTAAACTGGCTCATGACTCGTGAGACCAAAGAGAACCTAGTGCTCTGATACCATGTTGTCATGACCCTAAATCCATTACGAGTCGTGATGGAGAAAAACACCACTGTCAGGCTAGCCAACACTAATTAGTTAATTAAATTCTCTTTTTATATTTTTTGAAATCATAAAGTTTTCTTCAATTCCACTAGTAACAGATGAACTTTATAAAATAAATAATAATGTTTTTCGATTTCAACACTGAATATTCCATAATCACCCCATAAACCGGTGTCACAAGTGCATGAGCAATCACTAGGAAATAAAATGAAGTGCAATAATTGTCCAAAATACAAGTTTGGACAAAAAAGAAAATACAATACTCTGAAGGAGACTCTGCTGGTTGCGGGTCATCTCGAGAGATGCAGCTCATCTAAGTCTTTGTATCAACCATGCCGCTGTGCCCACTAGGCAACTTGACATACATATTCCTGTGCAACAAAAATGCACAACAAGTGTAGTATGAGTACGAAAACAATGCATACCTAGTAAGTATCCAGTCTAACCTCGAAGAAGTAGTGATGAGAGGATGACTTCGACACTTACTAGTGGTCCAATAATATCAGATACAGTAAAGAAGTGAATAAATATGAAACAGAGTAAATATATGAAATAAACATATATAAAATACGTGGTACGATTCCCCTCTTTACAATTTACTCAAGCTCTCAACTAGCAAGTTCCCTCCGTAACTAGAGCATATGTATGGATATAGTGGAATTCATCAAAAAAGTTGCCAAGAGTATTGTCGCACCTTTTAGTTGATGTCTATGAGGAGTGAACGGACTTGTACAGTTGGTAAATTAGCACGGGCTCAGGATGGGTTACTGATTTAGTAGTAAGTGTACCCAGTGCAACGACGTTGGAGGATGTCGGCATGTAATTTCCACAGATGGGTTATCTCCTGTGAGCAGCTCACCGGTCGCGTGGTTGACGAAGCTTTTATGATGTTCTAAACGTCAATACCACACAAGAGGGGGGTGATTTGTGTGGTACTCAATTTTCGCTCTAGAAGAACCTGGTTCTTCTAGGTGTACTTATTACTACTGTTTGCGGAATTAAAAGTACATAAATAAAGAACGCAGAGATTTTTACATGGAAAACACCTGGCTCAAAAGGTGAAAAAACCACGACCTACTACTCAGTAGGATTTTCCCAAACTTCCACTAAAATCACTGAGCCAAAACAGCATTTACAAAACTCTTGTAAACCTAAGGATTAAACTCTAATCCCATTGTGGCACATAGCATCAGCTGTTTTGGACAACTTCAAGTTAACTCTAACTTGAATACTCAAAGTACCTAATACAATTGCTTCTATGAAAGCTGAAAGGTACAAGTTTAAATCACCTACTACAATTGAACTAGAATAAAAGAAAGACACAATGGAATTGGTTCTTCTATCTTGTCCAAGAAGCTTCAGGAATGCACACTTGAATCTCACATAAATTGCTTGCAAAATTACCTCGCTCTTTTGCTCTCAATTTAGTTTAACTTCTGCGTTTGTGCAATACCTGTAAAAGAGAACAATCACTGTTATTTAATGAGTTAGTAATTAGAGTTTGATTAAGACTCAATTTCTGATCTTCCATCGAAGTTGAGTCCTTGAACAACACAAACTCCAACCCTATCCTTTAACCGGATTGTGTTTTCTTCTCATAAGGAGACTTTCACTCCTTATCCAATATGCAACCTTTTCGATCAGTTCAGGAGATATTGCTGCTTGATCACTAAGACTTATCTCCTTCACGTGCATCTCACATGTATAGGTTGATAAATACTGTGCCTGACATGATGGACCTGGTCCATGACTGAGTTCATTTGTCATTCTTCAAGACTTCACCTGAACTTGGGCCAACAAATTTCCCCTTTTTGATGATGACAAATTCTGTGCTTTTACTGATCAAAAAATCTGTAAGAACTCAGCTTAACCATCAACACATAACTTAGAATTTTAACTTATCATCAAGGACCAGATTTAATTAGGTTATAAATATCACATTATTCAGAATAAAGAGTAAAGCACAATATCTCTTCCCCCTTTTGGCATCATCGAAAAGTTGCATACCCAATGTGAATCCCAGATTTTAATAATTACTCATGGCCACTAAGGCAGCTGCAAGTGAAAACATGAATCAAATTATCAATAATCAACAGACATAATTGAACTATTAAGATCAAAAGCTGCATAGAACAAGAGAAACAGCAGTAGTCATTGATAAGGATATGTTTCCACAAACAAACCACAAAAAGAAAAATAAAACTTCCAAAACATGAGCAAAAAGAAACTAAAACATCCCTAAATCGGGTCACTGGGGTCACTGGGGTTACTAGACTGGATCTAAAGACAAGTGTTGGAAGGCCTAAGGCTTGGAAGAACTAGATGCTTGAGATTGGAGAAGGTTTAGCATATTCTGAAGCATTCCATCACTCTTCTCCTTTTCTTTTGCTAGCTCAGTTCTAAGGCCATCTCTCTCACTCTCCAATTCAGCCACACGTGCCTTGAGCCTAGCAATTTCATCATCCTTAGTTCCACACTCCTGAACCAAGGCCCTAACCTTGCTGTTGATGGGTGTCTTCAGAGATGAACCAGGTTCAACTGGGGTGGCATTGACTGGATAGTCACAAGCTAGAAGATTCTTGACGCCAAAATGTCCCTTGCTTGATGCCATCTCCCATTTCTTCAAAGGCACATTCAGCCTGTCCAGAACAGTAAGTCAATATGAACCCATATGGAGTGGCATGAGCCTTGGAGCCATTTATGACCCTGTCTAGTGATTTGACAATAAAAGCAGGCCCATTGATCTGCATTCCTCTCACAAGGCATTCCATAAGAACCAGGTCCATGTAGTTGGCAGTGTGCCTTCTCTCCTGTCTGGGCAGTAGACACTTGTTTACAAACTCAAACAGGACCTTGTGCTCGGGCCTCATCTCACTTTTCTACACAAACCTGGCTTCAAGCACATCTTCAGCAGCTTTAGCATCACAGAAATTCCTAGTGATTTGAAGAGCAGTAGGGAGAGAATCCAGACATGGCCACCTTTGCCTTGTATAATCATCATACTCTTCACTAGGTATGTCCAGAATCTCACCCAGTTTAAGTGCATCAAACTCCACTTTTACTCCTTTCACCAAGCTGGTGACTACCCTATTCTTCACAGTGGCATTTGCCATAAACTCAATCAGTTCTTTCCTGGCCAGCCTTCCATCCATTTCCAGGACCATATCCTTCCACCCTTGTGCAGTAAGAGCATCCACCAACCTCCTCATTCCTGGTTCATCCAGGTCTTTCAGCAGCCTTCCTTTCAAAAAAATTCTTTTGCCAAAGATGGCAAACCTGTCTTGTTCTTTCTCAGATTCTTCCTCTTCTTCTTCACCACTCCATTCGTCATCTTCCTCAGTAATTTTCACCTGCTTGCCTTTCACTGCAGATCTTGTTCTCTTGGCCAAAGAGGGTTCAGCAGGTACAGGTACAGAGGAAGACTTCTTTGAAGAAGTCTTGGTTCTTTTTGATTTGGGTGTTGGAACCTCTTCAGTTGTTCCTCTTTCTTGATGGACCAGTTCCATCTCCTTATCTTCTTCTACTACTTCATAGCTTTCTACAACCTTTGCTTTTCCCTTCTCCCTCTTTTTCTTCCTGCTTTCTTCCAGAGCTTTCTGTAACTCTGCTTCACTTTGCTTGACCCTGCTTCTAGTAGCTCTTCCCTTAGGCACTGAAGGGACAGTAGTTTTTGGGGATGAAGTTTTGCTTTTCTTGGTTGGCTTGGAGGCAGTTGGAGCCTTTTGTGAAGAAGCTTTGCGCTTCTTTGGATCATAACTAGCCCCAACCCTCTTCAGAAGATCAGCCAGGGTTTCCTCAGCTGATGAAACAGGTTCTTCTTGTTGCTTGCTTAGATGAACAAGCCCTTCAGCCGCCTCCCCAGAACCACTTCCCCCTGACTTGATGCCACTTTCTTCAATACCCCACAGATAGCAAGAACTTTTTCTTTCCCATTACCCCTCTCATCACCACTTGCTCCCTCTCTCTCTTTTCCTTTCTTTTTACCTCCACTCCTACTTGATTCAGCCACCTTTACATCTTTAATAGGACCAACTAGAACAAACCTATTTTCAGTGCTTTCAACCACAGTAGAAAATACCACACAAGAACTTACCTCACCAGGGGTTTCTTGAATTTTCTCAGTGTCAGAAGACCCATGTTCTTCACCTTCACTGGCAGAAATAAAAGCTTCAGACTTAGAGCTGGAGTCAGATTCGTGAACAGGGCTTTCTTTCTTTTGGCTAGCCTTCAATCTCTCATTTAGAACTTTCCTTAGGGCTCCAGATGCTACAGTTTTTCTAGCCAACATTTTCTGCCTATGAAACCTAGGTTTTGGGGATTCACTAGGAGGAGTAGATGAGGATGTGTTAGAGAGGGATGCTGGTGGGGGAGTGCCAGGATTATCTTGGGGGTTAGACATGGTTCTTCATTATGGAAGAGTTTTGGGAATTTCTAAAAAGAAGGCGATTTGGGATTTCTGGAGAGAAATATCAATTAGAACTGGAGATATAATTTTGACTGTTATGGGATTATGAAGAAAAGGTGTGGTGTGTATTTAAAGACAATTTGTCATAAGTCCAGTAACAGCAGCCTTTTCAAGGGTCAATTAGAGGTCTAATCAAGGTTTAATTCTAGTCTCTTAGTAATTATTAGGCATCGCTAGATTTTAGGCAAAAATCCCGGTTTTTAGAGTTCTAGGAGAACGAAACTGGTTCAATGCTCAACGGATAGAATTTCTGGGAATTTTACGAATGTAGGACTTCTGCTCATGATTGGATAATTAATCTTTCTAATTGTGCAGAGTATAGAAAACATACCTGAGCTTTCATATGAACACGTACTGATGAATCGGGTTCTTCATATAGAATTCTCTTGAACATGCCTCAAATGCCATAATAGAAAAACTTTGTAAGAGATCAGTGAGTCATATATATACATGTCACAGGAGTATACTAATTAAAGTATGAAACTGAGCAAGAATTGGTCTAGATATTTACAGAAAGTTAGAACTCCTAACCAAAACACATATAAATTTTTTTTTCAATTTTTTTTCATCTTTTTTCATTGTGCATTCTGAACTGGACCTATTAGGTGATCTTAATCATCCCTAATTCCAACTTGTTCCTCTCAAAGTTTTCTCTACTCAGTGCTTTAGTGAAAGTGTCAGCTATTTGTTTATTAGTAGCACAGAATTCTATTGAAATCAAACCTTTCTCATAGTTATCTCTTAAAAGCGGTGTCTAACATCTATGTGCTTAGTCCTCTCTTATGATGAACATGGTTCTTTGTCATACTTATAGCACTAGTGTTATCACAGATATTGGAATACATCCCACTTCAATTCCAAAATCTACCAACTGTTGTTTGATCCATAGCAATTGAGCACAACAAGAAGCAGCAGCAATATACTCAGCTTCAGCAGTAGATAGGGCCACTGAATTTTGCTTTTTGGTAGCCCATGACACAAGACATGAACTAAGGAAGTGTGCCATACCTGAGGTACTCTTACTATCCACTAGAAAACCTGCATAATCAGCATCATCATATCCTACTAAATTGAAGTTGCTACCTTTGGGATACCAAAGACACAGATCAGTGGTGCCTTTCAGATATCTTAGTATCCTCTTGACAGCAGTCAAGTGAGACACTTTTGGATTTGCCTGAAAACGAGCACAAATCCCTACACTGAAAACAATGTCAGGTCTGCTGGCAGTAAGATAGAAGAGTGAACCAATCATACCCCTATACAACTTTTGATCAACTGATGAACCAGGTTCATCAACATCTAATTTAGTGGCATTGCAATGGGTGTGTCTATTTCTTTAGATTCCTCCATTTTAAACTTTTTGATTAGGTCTTTTGTATACTTCTGCTGATGGATCATGCTTCCATTTGGACTTTGTTTGATCTGCAAGCCTAAGAAGAAGCTAAGCTCGCCCATCATGCTCATTTTCAAACTCACTCCCCATTAATTTTGCAAAGTCCTTACTTAGCTTATCAGTGGTGGCCCCAAATATTATGTCATCAACATATATTTGCACAACAAGGAGATCTTTACCTTTTTCTCTTAAGAATAAGGTACTGTCAATTTTACCTCTTTTGCACCCATGCTTCAGCAGGAATTTGGACAATCTTTCATACCATGCTCTTGGGGCCTGCTTGAGTCCATAGAGAGCCTTGTCTAACTTGTACACATGCTCAGGACATTCCTTGCTTTCAAACCCTGGAGGTTGTTTTACAAACACTTCTTCTTTCAGGTAGCCATTCAGGAAGGCACTTTTAACATCCATTTGATGAAGAGTAAATTCCATGTGTGCTGCAAAGGCTATGAGAAGTATGATTACCTCTAGTCTTGCAACTGGAGCAAAAGTCTCGTCGTAGTCTATGCCTTCCTCTTGGCTGTAACCTTGAACCACCAGCCTTGCTTTGTTTCTTGTAACTGTTCCATCTTCATCCAGTTTGTTTCTGAAGACCCATTTTGTACCAATGACTAATCTATCCTTGGGTCTTGGAAATAGATGCCAAACTTGACTTCTTTCAAACTGGTTGAGTTCATCCTATATTGCATTCACCCAATCTGCATCCTGCAAAGCCTCAACAACATTTTTAGGTTCAATAAGAGATAGAAAAGCATGAAAAGCACACAGATTCTTTAATTGTGATCTAGTTTTAACTCCAGATGTTGGATCAGTGTTAATATTCTCAATGGGATGAGAACTTTGATACTTGTGAGGTTTCACAACCAACTGGTTTCTGCTAGATGTTTCTCCCATGTTCTATTGCTGAGGAACAGGGTCATGAATAGGTTCCTTTAGGAGATTTATTTCAATTCCTCTTTGATTAGTTCCCCCTGTCAGGTTGCCCTGTATGGAAGAACCTGTTCCATCACCTGTTCCTTCTGTTGGTGCCACTTTGACCTGAGCCGAGGCTTCATTCAAGTCCTTTACCAATCCAATGGCTTCATCTTCATGTTCCTGTCTCTCAGAAAGAATATTAGTTTCATCAAATACTTGTTGATACCCAATTTTTCCGTATTTAATTTTTATATACAAAAAAATACTCTCATATATATGCATATATAAGCATATCTAAGTGTTTTGGCATTTTTCCTAATTATTAAAGATTTTTAAAATCAATTTATTGTCCATTTTAGCAGTACAAAAATCAATAATTATTCCTCTAAATATCATTTGGTGACTAATTATTTTATCCTCATATTTATTACCAAAATATAAGCCTAGGTAATTTTTGCACACATTTTTTACAAATTTATTGAGTATTTTAAATTTAAATTGCACATTAATTTGCAATTCTAGCCTATTTTAATGATTAATTGCGTTTTATAATTACAAAATTTTGAATTCCAGTATTTTTTAATGTATATTAAAACATATTAGGTAATTAAGTTAGTACTTTTAATTTCGTTCCAGACAATTTGGTTTTAGACTATTTTTTATAAAATAAAAAGGGAGAAAAGGCTATTTAAAATTACTAGCCCTCATGCATTTCAATTTTTAGCCTAAATAGCCCCCCACAATTTAAACCTCAATTTAAAACCCCTATTACCGGCCAAATTCCCTAAGTTCACTCGAACCCATCGACCATACAAATTTAACCCGCCCGCCTTTTCTATTTATTTAATCCTAGTCCGTTGATCTAACAGAATCAACGGCTCACACTCAAGCTCTCTTTTTTAATTGATCCAACCCCACCAACCCTCACTCATTTTTTGAATTATTCGCCGCCCCCTGAAACCCTCATCTCGTCTCAAACCCTTCTCGAACCTTCTCTAACCCTAGCCACCTCCGCCCTGAATACCAACCGGAATCCATGGCGTTCCAAGCATGGATGACTTGTGCTCACCCTTCTCACCATTAGACCTAAGCTGTTCGATGTGATTGAAAGCCCGCCTATGATGGTTCTCTTCAAAGACCTTCTCAGATTTGTAGACCTATGGCTTCTCCGGCCATTACTCCGTCGTATTCAGGCAATATGAGTCTTTTCGACTCAAGATCTGACTTTCCTCAAGACCTTTCTCATTTCTAGGGTTTTCTCTACAACGCTAAGCTGTTCGAGGTTCTTTACTTGCTTATTCTCTTAGATCTGAAACATGTCTGGGCTCTATTTGACATTTTTAAGGTTTTCCCCAAATTTCTTTTTGAAAAATCGTTCAATTTCAATTTTGGGGTTTCCGAAAAGTTCCTTCAAATATATTTCTGATTCTTCCTGTTCTTTCTTTACGTGTGTTTGTCTTTGTTATGCTCGTATGTTTTCCTTTTACTACGCATGAGTTCGCTCTCTTTTTTCTTTTCTATTATGCATGACTCGTCTATTTTCGTTGTTATTCCTGTACTCGCATGATAATCCGTGTTGTTTTCCTTAGGCTTTGCTATATGTGTTTATGGTTGAGTTCTTTGGTTTTGTTCACTTTACTGAACTCTATTTGCGTTCCTGTTAAGCATATTTCATCTACTTCGTCTAAGACTCGTATCATCTCTTTCTTCTGAAACTTGTTTAAATTCCAAGTTTTCTCAAGCATGTTCTCATGACTTTGAATCAGTGTTCTTTCTATCGTATGTGTTCGTCTCTCGTTAAGTCTTTGGAAAAGACTTCTGAGCCCCTTTCAAAAGTCCTGTTTTCTCACCTCTATTGTCTGACTCAATTTTAACCCTAGGATTTGGGGTTTTCTTGGGTAAATGGTATTAGGGTTCCTACGTTGGGAC
>NC_031990.1:87634206-87669206 GCF_001879085.1 Nicotiana attenuata
TCTGATCCTGGAAGTTGGTTTATCTCATATTGTTGGACTTTGAGTCTGAATTAGGCTGTTTGGTTGTAGCTGGAACTTCTTATGTAATTTTACTTTTCTTTCTTTTGATTCATTCGGGTCTGTAATAATTTGTAATAACTATTGGGGATGGTTAGTGGAAAGGGATGGGGATGAATGTATGAAAAAGGGTAGAAAACATGCTTATTGGTTATTTATTTCTGCATTCTCTTCTTAGAAAACATGCCTATAGGTTATTTATTTCCGCATTCTCATCTTAGAAAACATGCCTATAGGTTATTTATTTCTGCATTCTCATTCTAGAAATCATGCCTATAGGTTATTTCTGTATTCTCATTCTAGAACTCATGCCTATAAGTTTTCTGCACTTCTGCATATACATGTCATTAGGCAAACAATTGTAGACTTAATAATAATCAATTGCATTCTAGAGACCATGCCTATAGGACCCTTACATCTCTGTAATCGTTTTAAAACCAATAACGCTTAGAAATCATGCCTATAGGAATAATCAACTGAATCAGCTTCGAGTCTGAAACTAGTCATAAGGTCGTTTAAAAACCTGCAGATCTTTTGTTTATAACACTAGTGATCCCTTTCTTTAAAATCAGTACGCTCTGTTAGATACCATGCCTATGGGTCTCACTTAGGCAAACCATTAGGTAATTAATTAACTGTAACAGCTTTGATAACTACAACCGGACAAGGCTAATTCGGACTCCTCATCTAAGAAATATGTGATAAATCAGCCTGTCCTAATGCTTTTAAATTTAGTTCAGACCACAACCAATATTTGAAGTCATGCTATACAATCTGCTCTTTTAAGTGAGGAGGTCTATTTGAGCCTTAATTACTATTTGCTCTTCCCCTAACTGCTTATGTGTTCTTGTTTGTCGCCTTAGACTTTTTATCCTTTCAAACTCTGAAAAGCCCCAATTCCCTTCCCTTTTAGGATTAGTAGTCTCAATGCCTCCGAGACTGATAGGATCGGGACGGGTAACAGCATGCAATAAGTAACGATACTATTCCGCGCTTTAATACCTTAAACGGGGTGGGAAAGGGTAGACATGGAGATGATGATCACGTGATAACACCACGCGTATAATTGGTTACCGGGTGTTGCGTGGATGATCCATGTTATTTATAAACCTAGGATCTCCCTCCCTCCATATGTGCTTACGTCAGTTTTCTAGTTCTTTAAACTTTGTATTTGCCTTTAATTCAAACCTCTTTGGAATTTCCAGCACTGTTTTCTTTTTTAAACTTCCGCCCATTTTACTTCTTTGTCTGATTATTTGCATTCGTTACTTGACCCCCATTTTTCTGCACTTATACATTCTTTTAAACGAACATGAAACCATCTATTCCCTAACTTCAGCATGCTTATTTAACCTTTATACAATCCTACTTGTAATCGTTATGTGAAGTTGTCTTGTATGTTTATTCGCCTTAAAGTCACAAATTGTAGCATGGCCGGGAACCACACTAGTGGATCTTGGGGGTGCCTAACACCTTCCCCCTGGGATAATTTCAAGCCCTTACCCATTCTCTGGTTCTTTTCTTTTTTTTTTTACTCCTTGGTGTCCTAATGCACTCAATCATTAGGTGGCGGCTCTTCTAAATCTCAAAACCCAAATTCCCAAAAGGAATAGAGTTGTCCGCCCAAATGTCCTAAACTCGATTTCGCCTTTAGAAAAAGGGGGCATCGACAGCATGGCGACTCCACTGGGGATTATTCTTTAGGCTTTTACCATTTCATGCTACTTGTGACTTTATTGCATCTTATTGCCTTTATTTAATGTCTTTATCTCTTTTCTACAATGAAACTGACTTGGCTCTTCGTTTCTTTTCTTTTAACGCTTTCCTTTACCGCTTTCCTATCAATACTGTTGTAATTATGAGTAATTATTGTAATCATTACTTTATGAACGTGCAAATACATGACAACTTGTTTCATTCTTGTAATTGCATCCTCAACATCATATTCCACTCGTTCCAAACAAAATACCATAGCAACGCCTATAATGAGTGGTTGCGCCCTTCCAATATTATCACCCCCTAAATTTGGCAAAGGCATATTTGCGGTAAAACCAGTCGATCAGCGGTGCAGTCAACGGCTCCGTGCCTTTCCCTCTTGAGTTGTCCGCTCAAGGGTACCGGTCTAACACCCCATAGAAACCTTACTCTGTTCAATTGTGCATGCATCACTGTCAAAACCTAGCTGAGTCAGTTATGCTGTCCGCATAATGACTCTTTAAGATAGCCTTGTCCAAAGTCCACTAGGTTTCCTTGGAACCCAAACGGACATTACCACGCCTGTGCATTTATTTGGAGAACTAAATACTGCTTATGCCAATTATTGATATTTAGAGTCCGGCGGGGGTAAGGGTCTAACACTTTGTTTTGCAGAAAATGAGGCACGAAGTCCCCAGATTTGGCATGGTAACCAACATCCACCCAAGGTTGCTAAGCTGGTGGGAAGACCTTCACTCCAGTGATCAGACCCTCGTCCGCAAATACTTGGGAAATTTGCCTTCTCTTCTGGAAATCCAACCGACAACAAAATCATAGAGGCTGCAACTTTATTCTGGAATGGCGATAGATCGGTGTTCCGCTTCGGGGACCTTGAAATGACACCATTGCTGGAGGAAATAGGAGGTCTAGCTGGTATCCTCTGGGAAACTCCGAGTTTGCTTATGCCGGAAAATCGCAAGGGTAGGGGTTTTCTCAAAATGATGGGACTAAAGAAGAACACAGACCCAACCTGTTTGAAGGATTCCTACATTGTTAAGTACAATCAATTGCGCAAGAGGATTCGAGAATGCGAAAATGAGCATCAGGAAATTCAAGAAGCCCATCAAAAGCTGATGGAAGAATGGAAAGATATGGCTGTCAGCGGCAACAAGCGACTGGGGTATTTGGAGCGGGGTTTAGTAGAGTTGTAAAAGAAGTTCATCCAGAGGATTGAAAACTACCAGAATGCTGAAGGAAATGAAGGAGGACACTTGGCTAGAGCGTATTTGCTGCTGGGACTACGTGAGCTGGTGAAGCTGTTCGATAGAGCTAAAGATGCCGAGTCTGGGGAATGTCCTTCTGGACCAAGTAGTTAGGATCTTTTCTTTCCGCTTTAAATGTAATAAGGCCAATGGCCATTAGTGATATTTTTATTTTTCGCAATTTTAGTATCGTTTTGAGATTCGTCTTATTTTTATCAATAAAATGAGGCATTTAGCATTATAAGTTCTCCAAATCAACTTGTCGCTAGGCTTACCTCGGGCACAACGAGGCTCCCAAATTAGGACACGATTTATATTCTTGCACTATGCGTTTAAATATTGCAATGTTTTTCTCCTCATGATCCACACTAACTTGTTACCTTTTTGTTTTTACTTTTCGTTTTATTCCCCCTTCCCCAGAGGTTAGTTTGTGCACTCTGGCATCGTCATCATATTCCACAAGATCCAAGGGTCCTCCACCTCCTCCTCCTCCGAGTCCTATCAGAAACAAGAACAAGGGAAAAATGGAAGATTTGAGCAACATCAGAAAGGAGAGTTCAGTTGAAAGGGTAGAAACTTCTCAGGGTATTCAGGTTTCCAAGGAAAGTGCCTCCCAGCTCGAACAGAAGTTATTGAAATTTCAGGAAGAACTGGACCAAGTTCGGAACTTGGCAAGCTTGTCATTTTCCCTCACTACCCCAGATGTCAACTTCCCCAACACTCAAAATCCCACACCTCCTCAAAATATCCCGAAACCACAAAACCAATCCACTCCCCATCACCACTGCAACACATGCCACACTTCAAGCAACACCCCACTGCTCATCCCTGAACCACTAAACTCCACAAATAATCATCACCACAACACCCCCATCTATGTGGAAACCATACCACACCCCATTCAGCCCGCCTCGAGCACACCTGAGTCTGATGACAAAGACTCTCTTATCAAGAATCTGGCCGCAGAACTTAAGAAGCTGACTAGCCGAGTTCAGGGTGTTGAAGGAAGCAAGGGGATCGAGGGACTGAATTACGAAGACCTTTGCATTCAACCAGATGTCGAACTGCCCGAGGGGTACAAACCTCCCAAGTTCGAGATGTTCGATGGCACCGGGGATCCCAGAGTTCATTTAAGGACATACTGCGACAAACTGGTCGGAGTAGGAAAGGATGAAAAGGTTCGCATGAAGCTCTTTATGAGGAGTCTGAAAGGGGATGCTCTATCTTGGTACATTAGCCAAGACCCAAAGAAGTGGTCCAATTGGGTAAGTATGGCGTCCGATTTCATGGACAGGTTCAGATTCAACACGGAGAATGCACCAGATGTGTTCTACATCCAGAACTTGAAAAAGAAACCCACGGAGACATTCCGCGAGTATGCTACTCGTTGGAGATCAGAAGCCGCTAAGGTCAGGCCGGCTTTAGAAGAGGAACAAATGAACAGGTTTTTTGTCCGGGCCCAAGACCCACAGTACTACGAAAGGTTGATGTTGATCGAAGGCCAGAAATTTTCCGACATCATCAAGCTAGGGGAGAGGATCGAGGAAGGTATCAAAAGTGGTATGGTCACTAACTTTGAAGCATTACAGGCTACCAACAAGGCTCTACAGTCTGGTGGCACATCCAAGAAAAGGGATGTGGGTGCCGTGATGGTTGCACAGAGAACAAAATCCCCAATAAAATACCAAACCTACCCAATACCCCCTCCTACATATCAACCTACCTCAAATTACCAAGCACTTTTGCCCTCTTACCAAGCTCCACCACCTACTTACCAATCATCTCCACCTCCCGCATATCAGCCTACTTCACCCAAATACTCCCAACCTGCACACGTCTACCAAGCCTACAACACCCAACAAGCTTACTATCAATCACCTCACCAAAATTTTCCCAAACCCCGACCAAACTTCGACCGCAGACCTCCCAAACAATACACCGCCATTGCCGAACCAATCGACCAGCTGTATGAAAGGCTTAAAGCTGCTGGTTACGTCACCCCTATCCCTGCCATAACCCCAGAAAATCCTTCCCAATGGATCAACCCAAACAAAACCTGTGCATACCATTCCGGCATGAAGGGGCATACCATTGACGAGTGCCGCTCTCTGAAGGATAAGATCCAGGCTCTGATTGACAACAAGATCATCGTGGCAAAGGAGCCTGCTCCGAATGTCCGCAACAACCCTCTACCAGACCACAAGGGTGGAGGTGTTCACATGATTGAGATAGAAGATGATTGGGACCCCAAGGGATCGATCGGGTTGATAGCAGAAGGTGACGAGCCAAAGAAATCGACAATCACCCTTAACCCGATTGTAGTCCAGATGCAGCCTTTTGAGGACACCGAGGTGAACATATCCTTACCACTTGAGTTTGAAACACCATTCTCTGCAAAGTCGCCAACATCAATTGAGGTCGAGTTTGGGTCCCCAAAGGCGCCTGTACCATTTGAAGTTGCTGTATTACCTTCCAAAGCAAGGGTGCCCATTCCAGTAGTAATGACAGCTGTAACACCATTTCACACAAAAGCCATACCATGGGACTACACAGCCGAGGCAAGAAGGAAGGGGAAAGCCAAGTTCGGGGAAGCAGTTGCGGCACAGGGTATGACAAGAACCGGCAGGGTTTATACCCCGGAGCATTTGGCTGAGTCAAGCAAGCAGACCTCTAGTCGACAAGCCATCACTGAAACCGGGCCCGATGATCTCTGGAGAAAGATACAAGCAAAGGAATACTCAGTCATTGATCAGCTGAACAAAACACCGGCACAGATTTCTATCCTTGCTTTGCTACAAAGCTCTGATGCACACAAGAATGCCTTATTAAGAGTGCTGAGTGAGGCATATGTACCAAGTAACATCACCGGTGGAGAGATGGCAAACATGGTAGGCCAGGTATTGGAAAATCACAAGATCACTTTTCACGAAGATGAGCTGCCGCCAGAGGGGTTGAGTCACAACAAGGCATTACATATCACCGTGCAGTGCGAAGATTACTTTATCACCAGAATCCTGATTGATGGAGGATCCAGCCTCAACATTTGTTCGTTGGTGAAACTCAAGACATTAGGAAAGGGGCTGCATGAGATCAAGGACGGGGCCATCAACGTCAAAGCTTTCGACGGATCCCAAAGGTCTACTATTGGGGAAATTAGTTTGTGTTTGCAAATGGGGCCTACTTGGTTTGATGTTGATTTTCAAGTGATAGACGTGCCGGCATCTTACAATATGTTGTTGGGACGACCGTGGATTCATGTCGCTGGGGCCGTGGCATCAACACTACATCAGGCAGTGAAGTTTGAGTGGAATCACCAGGAGGTGATCATTCACGGCGACGGTAGCAATCCCATATACAGTCGCCAGACCATTCCAGCAATTGGAGGAAGAAGAAGGATAGGTGGGGAAACTTACCACCACATCGTGCGAGTCAACGCCGTTGATAAGGATAAGTGGTGGGACAACAAAATTGAAAGCATATTGAACTGGAGCGGGTATGAGCCTGGCAAGAATCTCCAAGGAATCGCTAAGCCCATCAAGCTCAAGAAGCACGGCACCACCTTCGAATTAGGATGTGAGTACACCTGGAAATAATTCAAGGAATGGTCGCCACCCTAGCACGGTCCTTACTACCCATTGGAGCAGCCGATACCCTGTTTGGAGCAGACTTTCCAACCGGCCAAAGTCATCTATGGGTCGGAAGAAGAGGAAGCATTAGCAGCAATGAGGAACTTGTTCATGGAAGATGATGATATGGACTGTTGTGTCATTTTTGAGGAGGAGGGGGAGGAAGGCCCTTCCATACAAGCCGTGAGCCGAGGAGCACGCCTCAACAATTGGTCCATCAAAACCACCAGGGCCCGAAAAGCTTCGGGGTAGCAAGGCTGAACAAAACACCATGCATCATCTTTATTTTTCGCTAGCTGACTTTCTTTACACATTTTAATTTCGAAATAAGAGCTCCAATGTTCAAAACAATTACGAAATTTATCAAAGCATTTCAGTTTCTTATAAATCTTGCTCTTATTACTTTTTATCATTTACTTTATTTTACACAGCATTACTATTACTTATCTTGATGAACCAATGACTGTGACATGCAACGAGACAACGCAACAAACAGAAATAGATTCAGAAAAAGATGATATACCGGAAGAAATTGTTAAAGAAGTTGAGAATTTTGAGAATAGGCCTATGTCCAACCTGGACGAGACCGAAATCATCAACCTGGAAGATGCAGGAAACATTAAAGAAACACGAATCAGCGACCATTTGTCACCATCAGAGAAGGAAGAATATACGGAGTTTTTAAGAGAGTATGAGGACATATTTGCCTGGTCGTACGACGACATGACTAGTCTGAGTACATCTATTGTGGCTCACAAATTGTCAACTGATCCAACCTGTCCGCCAGTAAAGCAGAAGCTCAGAAAGTTCAAGCCAGATATGAGTTTGAAAATCAAGGAAGAGGTCACTAAGCAGGTCAAAGCCAAGGTTCTTAGGGTAGTAGAGAATCCAACATGGTTAGATAACATCGTGCCAGTACCGAAGTAGGATGGGAAGGTTAGAGTCTGTGTCGACTATCGGGACCTCAACCGGGCCAGTCCAAAAGACGACTTCCCCTTGCCAAACATACACATTCTAATTGACAACTGCGCCAAGCATGAACTGCAGTCGTTCGTCGATTGTTTTGCTGGGTATCATCAGATATGGATGGATGAGAAAGACGCGGAGAAAACGGCTTTCATTACGCCGTGGGGGATGTATTGTTACAAGATGATGCCGTTTGGGTTAAAGAATGCTAGGGCCACCTACATGAGGGCCATGACTACTATTTTCCATGACATGATACACAAAGAGATCGAGGTGTATGTAGACGACGTCATCATCAAATCCAAGAGAGCCGCTGACCACATGGAAGATCTGAGAAAGTTCTTCAACAGACTGAGAAGGTATAATCTAAAGTTGAATCCCACCAAGTGTGCATTCAGGGTTCCTGCTGGAAAGCTACTGGGGTTCATCGTAAGTCGCCGAGGAATAGAACTAGATCCGTCAAAAGTCAAAGCCATCCAAGAATTGGCACCACCAAAGAACAAGAAAGAGGTTATGAGTTTCTTGGGGAGACTTAACTACATCAGTCGGTTCATAGCTCAGTCCACTGTCATTTGTGAACCGATCTTTAAGATGTTAAAGAAGGACGCCGCTACCAAATGGACTGATGATTGTCAGAAAGCCTTCGACAAAATCAAAGAATACCTTTCAACGCCGCCAGTTTTGGTCCCGCCCAAACCAGGTAGACCCCTATTGCTCTACCTTGCAGTATTGGATGGAGCGTTCGGTTGTGTTCTGGGGCAACATGACGAAACGGGGAGAAAGGAGCAGGCCATCTACTACCTTAGCAAGAAGTTCACCCCATACGAGGCCCGGTATTCTCTGTTAGAACGCACCTGTTGTGCTCTGACTTGGGTAGCTCAGAAACTGAGGCACTACTTCTGTGCCTATACTACTTATCTCATATCAAGAATGGATCCGCTGAAGTACATCTTTCAAAAGCCCATTCCCACTGGCAAGCTGGCCAAGTGGCAGATCCTGTTCAGTGAATTTGACATTGTCTATGTGACTCAAAAAGCAATCAAGGGACAGGCATTGGCGGATCATCTTGCTGAAAATCCCGTGGACGGAGAATACGAACCCCTAAAAACGTATTTTCCTGATGAGGAGGTATCCTTCATAGGAGAAGACATTGCAGAACCCTATGATGGTTGGAGAATGTTTTTCGACGGAGCAGCAAACTTCAAAGGAGTTGGCATAGGAGCAGTCCTAGTATCAGAAACCGGCCAGCATTATCCGGTGTCTGCCAAGCTCAGGTTCCCGTGCACCAACAACATGGCCGAGTACGAAGCCTGCATCTTAGGGCTCAAGCTGGCCATTGACATGAACATTCAGGAACTGCTAGTGATCGGGGATTCAGACTTGCTCATACATCAGGTCCGAGAAGAATGGGCAACCAAGAATTCCAAGATACTCCCCTATCAGCATCATGTACAGGAGTTAAGGAAGAGATTCACAAAGACAGAGTTTCAGCATGTCCCCAGAGTACAGAATGAGTTTGTCGACACATTGGCTACCCTAGCATCTATGATTCAGCATCCAGATAAGAACTTCATAGATCCCATTTCGGTGAAGATTCACGATCAGCCAGCTTACTGTGCTCATGTCGAGGAAGAAGCAGATGGAAAACCTTGGTTTCATGATATCAAGGAATATTTGGCAACAAGAGAATATCCAGAACTTGCAAACGCTACTCAGAAGCGCACACTTCGAAGGTTATCCAATCACTTCTTTCACAGTGGAGGAATCCTGTATAGAAGGACTCCAGATTTGGGGTTGTTAAGGTGTGTCGAAGCAAAGGAAGCATCCAGGCTGTTGGAGGAAATTCATGCAGGGACTTGCGGTCCACATATGAACGGCTTTGTATTAGCCAAGAAAATACTCCGAGCAGGTTATTTTTGGATGACTATGGAGACGGACTGCATCCAATATGTCCGAAAGTGCCATCGCTGTCAGATACATGCAGACATGATAAAGGTACCTCCAAATGAGCTTACTGCAACGAGCTCGCCATGGCCGTTCGCCGCTTGGGGAATGGATATTATCGGACCAAATTGAACCTGCCGCATCAAACAGGCACAAGTTTATCCTAGTAGCAATTGATTATTTCACCAAATGGGTTGAAGCAGCATCTTACAAAGCAGTGACCAAGAAAGTCGTGGCAGACTTTGTCCGCGACCGTATCGTTTGTCGATTCAGCATCCCAGAGTCAATCATTATCGATAATGGTTCCAATCTAAACAGTGACCTGATAAAAGCAAGGTGTGAAACATTCAAGATCAAATACAAGAATTCCACAGCTTACAGACCGCAGATGAATGGAGCTGTAGAAGCCGCCAACAAAAATATCAAGAAGATACTAAGGAAAATGATAGAGAAGCATAAGCGGTATTTGCTTTGTTGGGGTACCGTACCACAGTTCGCACATCGACCGAGGCAACTCCGTATATGCTGGTTTATGGTACAGAGGCGGTCATTCCCGCCGAGGTAGATATTCCTTCCCTGAGGATCATACAGGAAGCAAAACTCGATAATGCGGAATGGGTAAAGAGTCGCTACGAGCAGTTAGCCCTCATAGATGGAAAAAGAATGAACGCAGTTTGTCATGGTCAACTTTATCAGAATAGAATGTCCAGAGCCTTCAACAAAAGAGTCAAGCCAAGACAATTCACACCAGGACAGCTGGTATTAAAGAAGATTTTTCCACATGAAGATGAGGCCAATTCTCTCCCAACTGGCAGGGTCCGTACATGGTTTATCGGGTTCTAACAGGGGGAGCCCTCGTACTCGCAGAAATGGACGGAGAAGTTTGGCCAAAACCAATCAACTCAGATGTAGTCAAGCGATACTATGTGTAACCATTTATGATATCATTATGTAATTTGAACTACGTCTGACCTGATTCCCGTTTAAGAGGGGATACGTAGGCAGCCTTATGGGTTCGGTCACAATTCAATAAAATTCTCATTTCCCCCCGCAATTGGAAATTGGGGCAGAATTTTGAGGAAGACCCTCAAAATTCCGAAGTAACTTCAGCCGATCACCACAAGCAGTCGTCAGAAGCAGCAGCCCAGCAAACTGGGGCAGAATTTTGAGGAGGACCCTCAAAATTCCGTAACAAGAGAGGTTGCAATGTCTTGGACCACGTCTCAGTTGTTGGTTCATCTAAAGAAAACTATTTTTTTATTATTATGCATTTACGCTATATTTTACTAAATCATGCATGTTTGTCACCAAAATTGCTCTGTTTAGCAACGCTACCCCAAGGATACCCACAGTATCACCAAATACAGAGCCAAGAAGGACAAGCAAAGGCAGTGGGGACACGAACTAACCATTCCCCTTACAAAACTCACAATTTTTTCTTTGGACGCAGGCACCCAAGTCGCAAAATCATATATTACACACTCATCGTTCGGAAATACAACTCTCGAAATTATCGCTCCTATCCGCGGTCGCTATCCACATACAACATCCCCAGCAGCCACAATATCACAATCAGCAACCAGCTATCAGCTATCAGCTAAGAATTTTTTATTACTATTCGTCTTTCATCTTTTGCATAAGGCTACTATTCTACCTTCTGAGGTTAAGCTCTACCTCCATCTGCACTCCTGCATTGCATAAGGCTACTATTCTGCCTTCCGAGGTTAAGCTCTACCTCCATCTGCATTTTCTGCATTGCATAAGGCTACTATTCTGCCTTCTGAGACTAAGCTCTGTCTCCATCTGCATTCTCTGCATTGGCATAAGGCTACTATTCTGCCTTCCGAGGTTAAGCTCTACCTCCACCTGCATTCTCTGCATTGCATAAGGCTACTATTCTGCCTTCCGAGACTAAGCTTTGTCTCCATCTGCATTCTCTGCATTGCATAAGGCTACTATTCTGCCTTCCGAGGTTAAGCTCTACCTCCACCTGCATTTTCTGCATTGCATAAGGCTACTATTCTGCCTTCCGAGACTAAGTTCTGTCTCCATCTACATTTTCTTGCATTGCATAAGGCTACCATTCTGCCTTCCGAGGTTAAGCTCTACCTCCATCTGCGTGGCTGAAATATCGCCACCTTTATTTAAATTCCGCATCGGCTAAAATATCGCCACTTCATTTAAATTTTGCATCGGCTGAAATATCCCCACTTCGTCCCGCGTCGGCTGAAGGATTGCGATTTGTATTTACATTCCGCATCGGCTGAAATATCACCACTTCATTGAATTTTCACATCGGCTGAAATATCGCCACTTCGTCCTGCATCAGCTGAAAGATCGATATTTGTATCTACATTCCGCATCGGCTGAAATATCGCCACTTCATTTAAATTTTTCACGGCTGAAATATCGCCACTTCATTCAATTCTTGCATCGGCTGAAAGATCGCCAAACTGTCCAAAGGCGTCATTGTTCGGAGGCACCATTTTCATAGCCCGAGAACGCCATGCCATGGCCTGAGGACCCCATTTATCTTTCACATATCATTATTCAAAGGCATCATAGTTCGAAGGCATCATTCTCATAGCCTGAGAACATCATTTCATAGCCTGCGAATCCTTTATTATACGCTTCATGGCCCAGGACGTCATAGTCTGAGGACGTCGTCCTAACCGTCCAAAGACAGCATTCATGGTCCAACGGGAGCTTGCATCACGTTTAAAATTATGCACAATATATGTTCGTATTGCTCATTTGCAGGTAACCGGCTAGCAACGGCCGTCTCAGCAGGAGCGATCCCGCTCCAGTTCCCGCAGCCTATTAGATTCTGACCATCTTTCCCGACCTGAACATCGCGTCCGTTTTTCGAAAATCTCCATCGGCATGTTCCGCCGACGGATCCTGAACTACATATGGCCTGATTCCTGTAAGACCAGGGATATGTAGGCAGCTCAGGAACCAGAGCTCGGTCAAAACTCTTCAACTTGTTTCGTTCGGTCAAATTGGCCATCATATCTTTACCCGACAACTCTTTCATCCTTCCCGGGTAAAGAGGGGCAGTTGTTGATACCCAAATTTTTCCTATATAATTTTTATATTCAAAAAAATACTCTCATATATATGCATATATAAGCATACCTAAGTGTTTTGGCATTTTTCCTAATTTTTAAAGATTTTTAATATCAATTTATTGTCCATTTTAGCAGTACAAAAATCAATAATTATTCCTCAAATTATCATTTTGGTGACTAATTTATTTTATCCTCATATTTATACCAAAATATAGCTAAGGTAATTTTTGCACATTTTTTACAAATTTATTGAGTATTTTAAAATTAAATTGCACATAATTGCAATTCTAACCTATTTTAAGATTAATTGCATTTATAATTACAAATTTTGATTCCAGTATTTTTAATTTAATATTTACATATTAGTAACTAATTTACTACTTTTAATTTCTTTCCAGAAATTGTTTTACTATTTTTATAAAATAAAAAGGGAAAAATGGCTATTTAAATACTAGCCCTAATAATTTCAATTTTAGCCTAAATTAGCCCCCCAATTAAACCCAATTTAAAACCCCATTACCCGGCCCAAATCCTAAGTTCACCGGACCCACGACCCACGACCCACTCAAATAACCCGCCCGGACCTTTTCTTTTAATCCCAGCCGTTGATCTAACAGATCAACGGCTCACACTCACTCTTTCCTTTTTAATTGATCAACCCCACCAACCCTAACTCATTTTTCAATTATCCGCCGCCCCTGAAACCCTCCTCTCTCTCAAACCCTCTCGAACCTTCTCTAACCCTAGCCACCTCCGCCCTGAAATCCACCGAAATCCATGGCGTTCCAAGCCATGGATGACTTGTGCTCACCCTTTCTCACCATTAAACCTAAGCTGTTCGATGATTTGAAGCCCGCCTATGATGGTTGTCTTCAAGACCTTCTCAGATTTGTAGACCTATGGCTTCTCCGGCCATTACTCTGTCGTATTCAGGCAATATGAGTCTTTTCGACTCAAGATCTGACTTTCCTCAAGACCTTTCTCATTTCTAGGGTTTTCTCTACAACCCTAAGCTGTTTGAGGTTCTTTACTTGCTTATTCTCTTAGATCTGAAACATGTCTGGGCTCTATTTGACATTTTTAAGGTTTTCCCCAAATTTCTTTTTCAAAAATCGTTCAATTTCAATTTTAGGGTTTCCGAAAAGTTCCTTCAAATATCTTTCTGATTCTTCCTGTTCTTTCTTTACATGTGTTTTTCTGTGTTATGCTCGTATGTTTTCCTTTTACTACGCATGAGTTCGCTCTCTTTTTTCTTTTCTATTATGCATGACTCGTCTATTTTCGTTGTTATTCCTGTACTCGCATGATAATCCGTGTTGTTTTCCTTAGGCTTTGCTATATGTGTTTATAGTTGCGTTCTTTGGTTTTGTTTACTTTACTGAACTCTATTTGGGTTCCTGTTAAGCATATTTCACCTACTTCGTCTAAGACTCGTATCATCTCTTTCTTCTGAAACTTGTTTAAATTCCAAGTTTTCTCAAGCATGTTCTCGTGACTTTGAATCAGTGTTCTTTCTATCGTGTGTGTTCGTCTCTCGTTAACTCTTTGGAAAAGACTTCTGAGCCTCTTTCAAAGACCTGTTTTCTCACCTCTATTGTCTGACTCAATTTTAAACCCTAGCATTTGGGGGTTTTCTTTGGGTAAATGGTGTTAGGATTCCACGTTGGGACCCTAGGCTTTCAGACTCACAATGAGTCTGTAACTGAATTTGAATCTCTTTTTGCTTGTGACTCTAAGGCTTACAATGATAGACTCTTTTACCTAAATAACTTGACAGTTCCTTTTGTTTGATCTAAATGCTTTATATATGAGAGAATCCCTCTTTCAAAAAGGTTTTCACAATCTAAGTGATTGATTCTGAAATCCCTTTAATAAGGCTGATGGATTGTCATTGATTTTTCTTCGATTGAATCTCCTTTACCTTTCTTGACTTGATTCAGTCAAATTGAACTTGTAATTTTGGCGTCAAGACTGTTTGATTGATTCTCTTGACATATTTGGCACAAACCGTGTACTGTTGATTGTTTTCCTTAAATAAGTTCTGTGTATTTACCCCTTTTGTGCTACTTTGAAAGGTAAAACTTCTTTCCTTAACTGGTTTTTACCCGTTGGAATCAGAATCCCTTAACCAAAGGGAGACTGATTTCAATAATATTTCCTTGCCTTTCTTGCTTGCTTTCTGCACTATAAAAGGGACCTTACCTTGCATCTTACCAAAACATCTTACGACTTCTTTCTTCACACAACCCTCACACCACTAGTCTTTAAAATACTGGCATACTTGCAACTCTGTTTTGAATTCAATACTCTGCTTTGCTTGGGATCTTTTGGAACTGCTTTGGTTGCAATTTGGTTTCTTCAAGACTACTGTTTTTTACTTGTTTCCTTTGAAACTGGTATGTTCTGATTTAATTTTTGCCTCACCGCTATGTGTCTACTTTATAGTTTCAGCATTCTTGTTTACCTTGCTGTGCATGTTCAGTGATTAAATTGTGTATGTTCTTTCCCTGCATTTGTTTCTATTGTGAATCCCCACCCCCTATCTTCCTCTATGTGTCTGAGTTAAGGTTTTGGCCTAGCAGTATCCAAGTTACTGCTCAGGCCTGAACTTGATCTTCAATAGATCCTAACTCCTAAGATGTGGCTAACAGGCTGGTAAGGGGTGTGCCAGCACTCCCAATTGCTGGGCATGACCACCAGCCTGCCATGGCCTTCCTAATTCACTCTCTATGCACCTATACTTACTCTTAGACTCAAAGTTCTGCCCCCCTCCCCCCTCCTATGAGCCTTGCTTTGGGACCTTGAGTTCCCTCTGAATTGGGACATTTGAGGGCTGGCCCTTCCACACTGTACCATAATCTTAGTTCTGCAATGTAATTGGCTGTAAACATTGCCTGGAGTTCATGAAGCTCCTTGGAACTTTGACACACCCAAAGGATGAGAAAGGCTTTTGGAATTCTGATCCTGGAAGTTGGTTTATCTCATATTGTTGGACTTTGAGTCTGAATTAGGCTGTTTGGTTGTAGCTGGAACTTCTGATGTAATTTTACTTTTCTTTCTTTTGATTCATTCGGGTCTGTAATAATTTGTAATAACTATTGGGGATGGTTAGTGGAAAGGGATGGGGATGAATGTATGAAAAAGGGTAGAAAACATGCTTATTGGTTATTTATTTCTGCATTCTCTTCTTAGAAAACATGCCTATAGGTTATTTATTTCCGCATTCTCATCTTAGAAAACATGCCTATAGGTTATTTATTTCTGCATTCTCATTCTAGAAATCATGCCTATAGGTTATTTCTGTATTCTTATTCTAGAACGCATGCCTATAAGTTTTCTGCACTTCTGCATATACATGTCATTAGGCAAACAATCGTAGGCTTAATAATAATCAATTGCATTCTAGAGACCATGCCTATAGGACCCTTACATCTCTGTAATCGTTTTAAAACCAATAACGCTTAGAAATCATGTCTATAGGAATAATCAACAGAATCAGCTTCGAGTCTAAAACCAGTCATAAGGTCGTTTAAAAACCTGTAGATCTTTTGTTTATAACACTAGTGATCCCTTTCTTTAAAATCAGTACGCTCTGTTAGATACCATGCCTATGGGTCTCACTTAGGCAAACCATTAGGTAATTAATTAACTGTAACAGCTTTGATAACTACAACCGGACAAGGCTAATTCGGACTCCTCATCTAAGAAATATGTGATAAATCAGCCTGTCCTAACGCTTTTAAATTTAGTTCAGACCACAACCAGTATTTGAAGTCATGCTATACAATCTGCTCTTTTAAGTGAGGAGGTCTGTTTGAGCCTTAATTGCTATTTACTCTTCCCCTAACTGCTTATGTGTTCTTGTTTGTCGCCTTAGACTTTTTATCCTTTTAAACTCTGAAAAGCCCCAATTCCCTTCCTTTTAGGATTAGTAGTCTCAATGCCTCCAAGACTGATAGGATCGAGACGGGTAACAGCATGCAATAAGTAACGATACTATTCCGCGCTTTAATACCTTAAACGGGGTGGGAAAGGGTAGACATGGAGATGATGATCACGTGATAACACCACGCGTATAATTGGTTACCGGGTGTTGCGTGGATGATCCATGTTATTTATAAACCTAGGATCTCCCTCCCTCCATATGTGCTTACGTCAGTTTTCTAGTTCTTTAAACTTTGTATTTGCCTTTAATTCAAACCTCTTTGGAATTTTCAGCACTGTTTTCTTTTATAAACTTCCGCCCGTTTTACTTCTTTGTCTGATTATTTGCATTCGTTACTTGACCCCCATTTTTCTGCACTTATACATTCTTTTAAACGAACATGAAACCATCTATTCCCTAACTTCAGCATGCTTATTTAACCTGTATACAATCCTACTTGTAATCGTTATGTGAAGTTGTCTTGTATGTTTATTCGCTTTAAAGTCATAAATTGTAGCATGGCCGGGAACCACACTAGTGGATCTTGGGGGGTGCCTAACACCTTCCCCCTGGGATAACTTCAAGCCCTTGCCTGTTCTCTGGTTCTTTTCTTTTTTTTTTTACTCCTTGGTGTCCTAATGCACTCAATCATTAGGTGGCGACTCTTCTAAATCTCAAAACCCAAATTCCCAAAAGGAATAGAGTTGTCCGCCCAAATGTCGTAAACCCGATTTCGCCTTTAGAAAAAGGGGGTATCGACAATACGACATGCACACTTTCTTCTACACATAAAGTTCTTTTGTTAAACACTTTATATGCTTTGCTATGTGAAGAATATCCCAAGAATACTCCCTCATCACTTCTGAGATCAAACTTACCTAGGGAGTCTTTTCCATTATTGTGCACATAGCACTTACAACCAAATGCCCTAAGATGGGATATGTTTGGTTTTCTCCCTTTAAGTAACTCATAGGGAGTCTTCTCTACAAGAGGTCTAGTCATGCATCTATTGATTATGTAACATGCAGTGTTTACAGCCTCTGCCCAGAAGCTGTGAGGTAATTTACTAGAAAGTAGCATGGTCCTAGCCATGTCCTCAAGAGTCCTGTTCTTTCTTTCAACTACTCCATTTTGCTGAGGAGTCCTAGGGGCAGAGATGTTATGATCTATACCATTTTCGTCACAGTATTCAGCAAACTTTGCATTTCAAATTCAGTTCTATGATCAGACCTAATGGATGCAAGTTGATTTCCTAACTTTTTCTGAGTTTTTCTAACAAAAGTAGCAAACATATCAAATGCTTCATCTTTAGATGTTAGAAATAGTACCCAGGTAAATCTAGAATAATCATCAACAAGTACCATTACATACTTCTTTCCACCTCTGCTCATGGTTCTCATTGGACCACAAAGATCCATATGAACCAGTTCCAACGACTTGGACGTGCTTACCATTTTCTTGGTTTTGAAGGATGATCTTACCTGCTTCCCCCTTGCACATGCCTCACAAACTTTGTCTTCCTTGGACTTGATGATGGATAACCCTATCACCAAGTCCTTGGAGACTAATTTGTTTAGCTGATTCAGACTGGCATGACCAAATCTTTAATGCCACAGGAGGGGATCATTAACCAACACACTTAGGCAAGTGAGTTCATTTTCCGACAGAGTGGACAAATCTACAATGTTAATATTGTTAACTCTTTTTCCCTGAAAAACAATCTTTTCAGTGGTAAGGTTAATCACAAAGCATCTGGTAGAGGTGAAAGCTACAAGATTACCTCTGTCACACAGTTGTGACACACTTATTAGGCTATATTTCAAGCCATCTATCTGTTGCTACCCAATTTTTCCCTATGTATTTTTTACATACAAAATACTTTCAAAATAACAAGTATATGCATATATAAGCATGCCCAAGGGTTTTGGTGTTTTTCCTAATTTTTAAAGATTTTTATAATCAATTCAGTGTCCATTTTTAGTAGTACAAAAATCAGTAATTATTCCCAAAACTATCAATTTTTGTGAATAATTTATTTCATTCTCACATTTATACCAAAATATAATTAAGGTGATTTTAGTATATTTTTACAAATTTATCTGATATTTTTAAAGCTAAATTGCATACAATTGCAATTTTAGCCTATTTTAAGATTAATAGCATTTCTATAATTGTAAAATTTGTTTCAATATTTTTTATTTAATATTCATATATTATTAATTGGTTCAGTACTTTTGATTTGCTTTTAAAATTATTTTTACTATTTTTTATAAAATAAAAGGGAAACTGGCTACTTAACATTTAGCCTCATTTTATTTCAATTACAGCCTCTTTTACATTTCAATTTTAACCCTTAACTGACCCAATCCTAACCCCAACCGGACCGGCCCAACTTTTTAATTTGACCCAACCCATAACCCAATCCAAATGGCCCTACCCTTTTAAATCTAGGCCGTTGACCATACAGATCAATGGCCATAATTTACCCTTCCATAATTAAACCCAAATGACCTACCCCAATCCCTCATTTTCTATCTCTCAGCCGCCCTTGAATGCTCTCCACTCTCAAAACTCTCTCGAAGGTTCTTCGAACCCTAATCATCTCCGACCCTTTTTCCACCGTACTTTCACCGGAATCCATGGCTTCTCAGGCCATGGATGGGCTGTACTCACCCCTCTCCACCATTAGACCTTGGGAGTTCGAGGTTTTGAAGTTCGACTTCGATGGTTCTCTTTCAGATCTTCTCAGATCTTTGGTTCCATGGCCTCTCCGGCCATGCTCCGGCATATTCAAGCACGAGAAGCCCGATTCCTGACC
The DNA here is from genome assembly GCF_001879085.1 of Nicotiana attenuata. Taxonomy (NCBI): domain Eukaryota; kingdom Viridiplantae; phylum Streptophyta; class Magnoliopsida; order Solanales; family Solanaceae; genus Nicotiana; species Nicotiana attenuata. The sequence goes on from NC_031990.1 coordinate 87,653,571, forward strand.
TCTTCGACCCAGGATCTGACTTTTCCAAGCCTTTCTCATTTTCTAGGGTTTCTCCGAAACCCTAAGCTGTTCGAGGTTTTTCTCTGTTTATTTTCTTAGATCTATGATATGTTTATGTTGTACTGAACCTCTAAATTGTATTCCCCAAATTTTCTTTTCAAAATCGTTTATTTTCGATTTAGGGTTTCTGAAAGGTTTTTGAAAAATTTCTTTCTGATTCTTGCTTGTTCTTTCCTTTATGTGTGTTTGTCTATACTATGCTCGTATATTTTCTTTTTACTACGCGTGTGTTGTTCTTCCGCTTCTTCTTTTTCTACTATACATGTTACTCATGTGCTCACATGATAATCCTTGTTATGATTTCCTTAATCTTCTACTATATGTGTTTACTGTTGAGTTCTTTGATTTTGTTTGCGTTACTAGACTCTGTTTGTTTTCTTGCTAAGCATGTTTCATCTACTGTGGCTTAAGTTTACACCACTTGCTTAGGTTCCGACTTTTCTAAAACATGCTCTTTTATGCTCTTAAATCAGCTTTCTTTCTTTGTTGTTTCAAACCTGCTATCATATTTTGTTTTGTTTCTCATGAGGCTCCGAAACAGACCTTTGAGTCTGTTTCAATGGCTTGCCTTCTCATCTCTATGTCTGATTCCATTTGAAACCCTAGGATTTGGGGGTTTTCTTTGGCAAGTTTGATTTGGTGTTTGGACTAGGGTTCTGCATTAGAACCCTGGACTCTCAGACTCACTATGAGTCTACAAACTGAACTTGTATCCCTTTGCTTATGATTCTGAACCTTTCAATATTAGACTCTTTTCTAAGTAACATGACGACCCTTTTGTTTGATTTGTCTGCTTTATATATGAGAAATTCTTCTTTCAAAAAGGTTTTGCCAACTACAAATTGATTCTCAATTCCATTAATGGGGTTTGACTGATTGTTACTGATTTTCTCTAATTGAACCATCTTTACCTTTTCCCGACTTGGTTCATTCTAACAAAGCCTGTGATTTTGATTTTACTGACTGTTTGATTGATTCCCTTTCCTTACTTGTCACAAACCGTGTACCACTGAACTTTGCCTTAAATAACTCCTGTGTATTTACCCTTTTTGTGTTACTTTGGAAAAGATTTTAATCAAACTTCTTTCCTTATTTGTCTCCTACCCGTTTGAAATCAGAATCTCTTAACTGAAGGGAGATTCTATGTGATTGATTGCAAACTATTCCCTTACCTTTTCTTACTTGTTTTCTGCACTATAAAAGGGGCACGACCCTTCTGCCCTTCGAAACAGAGAAAACCTGGAACCTACAACCTTGAACCCTCAAGTTCAACACTTACACACCAATTCACACTTCGAATTGCATGCTCTTACACACACTCTCAATTACAATACTCTTTCAATTCTCTGCTCTCTTCTGAGATCTTTTGTACTGCTTGCCTGCAACTTGGCTTTTTCAAGACTATTGTTTTACTTATTTGTTTCCCTGAAACTAGTATGTCTCAATTTTGATTTCAGCTTCCTCCCTATGTGTTTACTTTACAGTTGCTTTACTCTTGTCTACTTTGTTGTTTATGTTCAATATTGACTATTAATGTTCTTTTCTTGCATCTGTTTCTATTGTGAATCCCTACCCCTACTCCCTTCTATGTGTTTAAGTTAAGGTTCAGGGCCTGGCAGTACCCAAATTACTGCCCAGGTCTGAACCTGATCCTCAATGGATCCTAACTCCTAAGATTTGGCTAACAGGCTGGTCAGGGGTGTGCCAGCACTCCTAATTGCGGGGCATGACCACCAGCCTGCCATGGCCTTCCCTAAATCCCCCTCTATGCACTTACACTTACTCTTAGACTCTAAGTTCTGCCCCCCTCCTATGAGCCTTGCCTTGGGACCTTGAGTTCCCTCTGAACTTGGACATTTAAGGGCTGGCCCTTCCACACTGCACTTTAATCTAATTCTGCAATGTATTTAGGGTGTAAGCACTGCCCAGAGTCCACTTGAGGCTCTTGGGAACTTGGACACATCCCAAATAAGAGAAAGGCTTTGGAAATCTGATCTCTAGAAGTTGGTTTATTTCATATTTTAGACCTTGAGTCTGAATTAGGCTCCTTCGTTGTAGTTTAATTTCTGATGTAATTTTACTTTTCTTGATTCATTCGGGTTGTAATAATTTGTAATAACTTATGGGGTGTATAGTGAAAAGGGGAGGGTCACTCATGTTATGCATGCGGGTAGACATCATGCTTTAGGTATTTACTTCTGCAATCACAGCCTGTTTTTGGCTTATGCATATGCATATAGAAATCCTGCCTATAAGTTGTTTCATCACTGCATATATAAATCCTGCCTATAAGTTTATGCATCTGCATATATAAATCCTGCCTATAAGTTTATGCATCTGCATATAGAAATCCTGCCTATAAGTTGTTTCATTACTGCACATAGAAATCCTGCATATAAGTTGTTTCGTTACTGCATTAAGAATCCGGCCTATAGGTTATGCATTTCATTAGAAATCATGTCTATAAGTTTCTGCACTTCTATATTAGAAACCATGTTTACAAGTTTCTGCATATAGAAATCATGATTATAGGTTTTCTGCACTTCTACATACACACATGTCATTAGGCAAACAGTCTATAGGTTTAAAAAAAATCAATTGCATCCTAGATACCATGCCTATAGGATTCCTGCATCCCGATTATCGTTTTAAAACCAACAACGCTTAGAAATCATGCCTATAGGAGTAACCAATTGAATCTGATTCGTCTCTTTCATCTACAAGTCTAAAAGCAGTAGTAATGTCGCCAAAATTTGCAGAACTTGTGTTTTTCTATAATCAATAAGCTTTCTCTAAAATCAGTGTAAGCATTGTTAGACATCATGCCTATAGGTGTCCCCTAGGCAAGCCATTAGGTAATTGATTAACTGCATCAGTCTTTGATAACTACAACCAGGGGTAGGCCTAATTCGGACTTCTCATCTGAGAAATATGTGATAAATCAGCCACGCCTTAACGTTTAAGTTTAATTCAGACCATAACCAGTATATGTAAGTCATGCTAAACAATTTGCTGCTTTAAATGAGGAGGCCTGTTTGAGTCTTTAAACTGCTATGTGTTTCCCCTTAACTGCTTCATGTGTTTTGTTTGTCGCATTAGAATTTTGTCCTTTTAAAACTCTGAAAAGTCAAATCACCCTTCCCTTTAGGATTAGTAGTCCCAAATGCCTCTGGGACTGTTAGGATTGGGACGGGTACTAGCATGCAATAAGTAACGACACTATTCCGCGTTTAATACCTTAACGGGGTGGGTAAGGGTAGACATGGATATGATGACCACGTGATATCACCACGTGTATAAATGGTTACCGGGTGTTGTGTGGGGTGATCCATGTTATTTATAAACCTAGGACCCCCTTCCCTCTTTACTTTTTTTTCAGAATTTTAAAGTTGCTTAGTTTTCAGTTCTTCAATTTCTTCTTTTACTTCAATTACTTGCACCTATTATGCAAAATCTCTCTATAAATTGTCCGATTTTTTAGTACTATTTTTTTTCAAAACCTGCGTCCCTTTTGCTTCTTTTCTAATTTACTTGCATTAATAATTTGACCCCTTCCCCTTTACTTGTGCATCTTCTCTTTAATTATAAAATTACTTTCTTCCAAATTTCAGCACTCTTTAAAACTCATGCACTTCTTTTATTTGTAACCATTATGTGAAAGTACCTAGTATTTGCAATGCTTGCAGGTATTCGTTGTTTGTATTTAAAGTCATAATTGTAGCATGGACGGGAACCACACTAGTGGATCTTTAGGGGTGCCTAACACCTTCCCCTCGAGATAATTTCAAGCCCTTACCCATTCTCTGGTCCTTTCTTAAGTTAAATTTCCTTTAAGTGTCCTAATGCACTTAATCATTAGGTGGCAACTCTTCAAATTGCAAACCCAATTCCCAAAAGGAAAAGAGTTGTCCGCCCAAATGTCATAAACCCGATTTCGCGAGAAAAAGGGGGCATCGACAGCATGGCGACTCTGCTGGGGATTTCTTTAAGGCTTTTACCATTTCATGCTATTTGTGACTTCATGCTTCTTTACATATCTTTACTTGTTTTTAAGTATTTATTCTTTCTTCTACTGCGAAACTAACTTGGCTCTTCGTTTCTTTTCTTTAATGTTTTCCTTTATCGCCTTCCTTCAATGTTGTTGTAAATTATGAGAAACTATTGTAATTATTACTTTATGAACATGAAAATATGTGACAACTTGTAACTGCATTTTTCAAAATCATATTCCACTCGTGTCGAATAAAATACCATAGCAACGCTTATAATGAGTAGTTGCGCTCTTTCGATATTATACCCCCTAAATCCAGCAAAGGCATATTTTACGATAAAACCAGTCGATCAACGGTGTAGTCGACGGTTCCGCGCCTTTCCCTCTTGAGTTGTCCGCTCAAGGGTACCAGTCTAATACCCCATAGAAAACCCTACTCTGTTTAAATTGTGCATGCATCATGGTCAAACCTAGCCGAGTCAGTTATGTTGTCCGCATAATGACTCTTTAAGATAGCCTTGTCCAAAGTCCACTGGGTTTCCTTGAAACCCAAAACGGACCTTATCACGTTCTGTGCATTTACTTGGAGAACTAAAATGCTTTTATGCTAATTGTTGATATTAAATAGTCGAGTCTGGTGGGAGTAAGGGCCTAACCTTTTGTCTTGCAGAAACGTGAGGCACGAAGTCCCCAGATTCGACATGGTCGCCAACATCCACCCCAAACTGCTAAGCTGGTGGAAGGATTTTTACTCCAGTGATCAGACTCTCAACCGGAAATATTTGGGAAACCTACCTTCTCTCATGGAAATCCAACCCAACAACAAGATCATCCAGAGCCTACCTATTGGTAGGACTGCGCGAGCTGGGAGAGCTGTTCGATGGAGCCAACAATGCCGAGTCTAGGGAAGGTCCTTCCGGGACAAAATAGATAGGAATTTCCATTTTCCCTTTATAAGATGTAATAAGGCCAATAGCCATTAGTGACTTTTATTATTATTTAGTGTCGTTTTAGGATTCGTCTTATTTTCTTATCAATAAAATGAGGCATTTAGCATTCTAAGTTCTCCAAATTTATTTGTCGCTAGGCCTACCTCGGGCACAACGAGGTCCCCAAAATTAGGACACGCTTTATATTTTCTGCACTACGTGTTTAAATATTGCAACATCTTTTCTTATAATCCTTACTAACTTGTTACCTTTTTGTTTTTTTTTTTACTTTTGTTTATTCCCCTCCCCAAAGGTTAGTTCGTGAACTCTAGCAACATCAGCATATTTTACCAGATCCAGGGGCCCTCCACCTACTCCTCCTCCTAGTCCCGTCAAACACAAAGGCAAAAGAATAATGGAAGATTCAAACAACTCAGCTGAACGGGTAGAGATCACTCGTGGTGCCATGGTCCCCGAGGAGAATGCTTCTCAGATAGAACAAAAGTTACTGAAATTCCAAGAAGAGCTTGATCAAGTCCGGAATTTGGCAAGTCTGTCATTCTCCCTTGCCGCCCCAGAAGTTACTCAGAGTCCCATACCTCCACAAAATGTTCCAAAGCAACCCGCTCCTCACCACCATTGCAATACTTGCCACACTCCCAACAACACTCCGTTGCTCATCCCGGAACCATTGAACTCCACAAATGACCACTGCCACAACCAACACAACACCCCCATCTATGTGGAAACCGTGCCGCATCCTACGCAGCCCATCTCGAGTGCACCCGAGTCCAATGATAAGGATTTGCTCATCAGAAATTTGGCGAAAGAACTTAAGAAGCTGACCACCAGGATCCAAGGCGTTGAAGGTAGTAAAGGAATTGAGGGGCTAAACTATGAAGATCTATGCATACAGCCCAATGTCGAACTGCCCGAGGGGTACAAACCTCCCAAGTTCGAAATGTTCGATGGTACAGGGGATCCCAGGGTTCACTTGAGGACACACTGCGACAAGCTGGTCGGAGTAGGAAAAGATGAGAAGATCCGCATGAAGCTTTTCATGAGGAGCCTGCAAGGAGATGCTCTGTCTTGGTACATTAGCGAAGACCCAAAGAAGTGGTCAAACTGGGTTAGTATGGCGTCCGACTTCATGGATAGGTTCAGGTTCAACATGGAAAATGCACCGGATGTGTTTTACATTCAAAATTTAAAGAAGAAACCCACAGAAACATTCCGCGAGTATGCCACTCGTTGGAGATCAGAGGCTGCTAAGGTTCGACCCACTTTAGGGGAAGAACAAATGAACAAATTTTCGTCCGGGCTTAGGATCTGCAATACTATGAAAGACTGATGCTGATCGAGAACCATAAATTTTCTGACATCATCAAGCTAGGAGAAAGGACTGAGGAAGGTATCAAGAGTGGTATGGTTACTAAGTTTGAAGCTTTGCAAGCCACCAACAAGGCTCTGCAGTCCGGTGGTACATCCAAGAAGAGGGACGTAAGTGCCGTAATGGTTGCACAGAGAACCAAATCACCTGTCAAATACCAAACCTACCCGATATCTCCACTTACATATCAACCCACTCCAAATTTGCAAACACCCGCACCCTCCTACCAAGCTCCACCACCTACCTGTCAATCGCCTCCACCTCCTACATACCAACCTGTTTCACCCAGATATTCCCAACCCGCACACCTCTACCAAGCTTACAACACTCAACCATCCCACTATAAGTCACCTCCCGCTCGCCAAAACTTTCCCAGACCTCGACCAAATTTTGACCGCAGACCTCCCAAACAGTATACCGCCATTGCTGAACCAATCGACCAGCTGTACGAGAGACTCAAAGCTGCTGGTTATGTCACCCCTATCCCTGCCATAACCCCTGAAAACCCTTCTCAATGGGTCAACCCAAATAAAACCTGTGCATACCATTCTGGCATGAAGGGGCATACTATTGATGAATGTCGTTCCCTGAAGGACAAGATCCAGACTTTGATTGACAACAAGATTATCGTGGCAAAGGAGCCTGCTCCGAATGTCCGCAACAACCCTCTACCAGACCACAAGGGTGGAGGTGTTCATATGATTGAAATAGAGGACGACTGGGACCCCAAAGGATCGATCGGATTAATCACGGAAGGTGACGATCCAAAGAAACCAATAGTCACCCTTAATCCGATTGTAGTCCAGATTCAGCCTTCTGAAGATGCCGAGGTGAACATGTCCATACCACTTGAGTTTGAAACGCCAGCCTCTGCAAAGACGCCAACACCAATTGAGGTCGAATTTAGGACCACAAAGGCACTTGAGCCATTTGAAGTTGTTGTATTACCTTCCAAAGCAAGGGTGCCCATCCCAGTAGCAATGACAGCCGTAACACCATTCCACACAAAAGCCATACCGTGGACTACACAGCCGAGGTAAGAAGGAAAGGGAAAGCCAAGTTTGGGGAAACAATTGCGGCACAGGGTATGACAAGAACCGGCAGGGTTTATACCCCGGAACACTTGGCTGAGCGAGTAAGCAGACCTCTGGTTGACAAGCCATCATTGAAACCGGGCCCAATGATCTATGGAGAAAGATACAAGCAAAGGAATACTCAGTCATTGACCAGCTGAACAAAACACCGGCCCAGATCTCTATCCTGGCTTTGCTACAGAGTTCCGATGCACACAAAAATGCCTTATTGAAGGTGCTGAGTGAGGCATATATACCAAGCAACATCACTGGAGGAGAAATGGAAAACATGGTAGGTCAAGTGTTGGAAAGTCACAAAATCACCTTCCAAGAGGATGAGCTGCCACCGGAGGGATTAAGTCATAATAAGGCATTTCATATCACTGTGCAGTGCGAAGATTATTTTATTACCAGGATCCTGGTAGATGGGGGGTCCAGTCTCAATATTTGCCCGTTGGTAACACTCAGGACATTAGGAAAAGGGCTGCATGAAATCAAGGATGGGGCCACCAAGGTTAAGGCTTTCGACGGTTCTCAAAGGTCCACTATTGGAGAAATTAGCTTACGCTTGCAAATGGGTCCTACTTGGTTTGATGTTGATTTTCAAGTAATTGACGTGCCGACATCTTACAATCTATTGTTGGGACGACCATGGATTCATATCACCGGGGTCGTGGCATCAACACTACATCAGGCAGTAAAATTTGAGTGGAATCACCAGGAGGTGATCATTCATGGTGACGGTAGCAATCCCATATACAGCCGCCAGACCATCCCAGCAGTTGGAGGATGAAGAAGGATAGGTGAGGAAACTTACCACCACCTCGAGCGAGTCAACGCCGTCGATAAAGATAAATGGTGGGACAACAAAATTGAAAGTATACTGAATTGGAGCGGATATGAACCTGGCAAGGGACTTGGCATGAATCTCCAAGGAATCGCTAAGCCCATCAAGCTCAAGAAGCATGGCACCACCTTCGGATAGGGGTATGAGTATACCTGGAAAGAATTCAAGGAATGGTCGCCACCCTGGCGTGGTCCTTACTATCCATTGGAGCAACCGATACCCCTTCTGGAGCAGACTTTCCAACCGACCGAAATCATCTATGGGTCAGAAGAAGAGGAAAAATTAGCAGCAATGAGGAACTTGTTCTTGGAAGATGATGACATGGATTGCTGTGTTATTTTTGAGGAGGAGGGGGGAAGGCCCTTCCATACAGGCTGTAAACAAAGGAGCACGCCTCGATAACTGGACCGTCAGAACCACCAGAGCCCGGCGTGCCTCGGGGTAGCAAGGCTGAACAAAGCACCACGCACTATTTGGTTTTACTAGTTTATTTTCCTTTCGCATTTTTATTTTTCCCAAGAAAGAGCTCTGATGTTCGAAACATTTATGGATTTTATTAAAGTATTTCAGTTTCTTATAAATCTTACGCTTATTATTTTTCATTACTTTACTCAAACAACATTACCATTACTTATCTTGATGAACCAATGACTGTGACATGCAACGAGATAACGCAACAAACGGACATAGATTCAGAGGAAGATGATATACCGGAAGAGATTGTTAAGGAAGTTGAGAATTTCGAAAATGGCCCAAGTCCAACTTGGACGAGACTGAGATTGTCAACCTGGGAGATGCAGAAAACATCAAAGAAACACGAATCAACGTCCATTTGTCACCGTCAGAAAAGAAAGAATATACAGAGTTCCTAAGAGAGTATGAAGACATATTTGCCTGGTCATAGGACGACATGACTGGTCTAAGCACATCCATTGTGGCTCACAGATTATCGACTGATCCGGCCTGTCCGCTAGTAAAGCAGAAGCTCAGAAAGTTCAAGCCAGATATGAGTTTGAAAATCAAGGAAGAAGTCACTAAGCAGGTCAAAGCTAAGGTTCTCAGGGCAGTAGAGTATCCAACATGGTTAGCCAATATTGTGCCAGTACCAAAGAAGGATAGGAAGGTCAGAGTCTGCGTCGACTACCGGCACCTCCATCGGGCGAGTCCCAAAGACGATTTCCCCTTGCCAAACATACACATCTTGATTGATAACTGCGCCAAGCATGAGCTACAGTCATTCGTTGATTGTTTTGCTGGGTACCATCAGATATGGATGGATGAAGAAGATGCTGAGAAAACGGCCTTCATTACACCGTGGGGATGTATTGTTACAAGATGATGCCGTTTAGGTTAAAGAATGATGGGGCCACCTACATGAGGGCCATGACTACCATTTTTCATGACATGATACACAAGGAGATCGAAGTGTATGTGAACGACGTCATGATTAAGTCCAAGAAAGCCGCTGATCACATGGAAGATTTAAGGAAATTATTCAATAGACTGAGAAGATACAACCTGAAATTGAATCCCGCAAAATGTGCATTCGGGGTTCCAGCTGGAAAAATCGCTTGGGGTTCATTATGAGTCGCCGAGGGATAGAATTGGATCCATCAAAGGTCAAAGCTATGCAAGAATTGCCACCGCCAAAGAACAAGAAAGAAGTAATGAGTTTCTTGTGGAGACTTAACTACATCAGCCGGTTCATAGCACAGTCTACTGTCACCTGTGAGCCAGAATTCCAGGTAGACCCCTGTTACTCTACCTTGCGGTACCAGATGGAGCATTTGGTTGTGTTCTGGGGCAACATGATGAAACGGGGAGAAAAGAGCAGGCCATCTATTATCACAGCAAGAAGTTCACCACGTACGAGGCCCGGTATTCTCTGTTGGAACGCACTTGTTGTGCCCTGACATGGGCAGCTCAGAAATTGAGGCACTATTTCTGTGCTTATACCACGTATCTCATATCAAGAATGGACCCATTGAACCCACTGGCAAGTTAGCCAAGTGGCAAATCTTGCTGAGTGAATTCGACATTGTCTACGTAACACGGAAAGCAATCAAAGGACAGGCATTAGCAGATCACCTTGCGAAAAACCCTGTGGACGGAGAATACGAGCCCTTAAAGACGTATTTTCCCGATGAGGAGTTATCATTTGTAGGAGAAGACATTGCAGAATCCTATGACGGTTGGAGGATGTTTTTCGATGGAGCCGCAAATTTCAAAGGAGTTGGCATAGGGGCAGTCCTAGTATCAGAAACCGGCCAGCACTATCCGGTATCTGCCAAACTCAGGTTCCCCTGCACCAATAATATGGCCGAGTACGAAGCCTGCATCTTAGGGCTCAAACTGGCCATTGACATGAACATCCAAGAGTTGCTAGTGATTGGAGATTTAGACTTACTTATACATCAGGTCCGAGAAGAATGGGCAACCAAGAACTCCAAGATACTCTCATACCTGCATCATGTACAGGAGTTGAGGAAGAGGTTCACAAAGACAGAATTCCAGCATGTTCCCAGAGTCCAGAATGAGTTTGTCGACGCATTGGCTACCCTATCATCTATGATTCAGCATCCAGATAAGAACTTCATAGACCCTATTCCAGTAAAGATTCATGATCAGCCGGCTTACTGTGCTCGTGTTGAGGGAGAAGCAGATGGAAAGCCTTGGTTTCACGACATCAAGGAATTTTTAGCCAAAGGAGAATATCCAGAGCTTGCAAATGCCACTCAGAAACGCACACTTCGAAGATTGTCCAACAATTTCTTCCACAGCGGGGGAATCCTGTATAGGAGAACTCCGGATTTGGGTTTGCTAAGGTGTGTTGATGTGAAGGAAGCATCTAAACTGCTAGAGGACATTCATGCCGGGACCTGTGGTCCACATATAAACGGTTTTGTCTTAGCCAAGAAGATACTTCGAGCTGGTTATTTTTGGATGACTATGGAGACGGACTCCATCCAGTATGTCCGAAAGTGCCACCGCTGTCAGATCCATGCAGACATGATAAAGGTGCCTCCAAATGAGTTCAATGCAACAAGCTCGCCCTGGCCGTTCGCCGCATGGGGAATGGATGTTATCGGACCAATCGAGCCTGCTGCATCAAACGGGCACAGGTTTATCCTAGTAGCAATTGACTATTTCACCAAATGGGTTGAAGCAGCATCTTACAGAGCAGTGACCAAGAAAGTCATGGCAGACTTTGTCCGTGACCGTATCGTTTGCCGATTCGGGATTCCAGAATCAATCATTACTGACAACGGCTCCAACCTCAATAGTGATTTGATGAAAGCTATGTGTGAAACCTTCAAGATCAAACACAAGAATTCCACAGCCTATAGGCCTCAGATGAACGGAGCAGTAGAAGCCGCTAACAAGAACATCAAGAAGATACTGAGGAAGATGATAGAAAAGCATAAGCAGTGGCATGAGAAGTTATCATTTGCTTTATTGGGGTATCTCACCACAGTCCGCACATCAACTGGTGCAACTCCCTATATGTTGGTTTATGGCACAGAAGCGGTCATTCCCGCCGAGGTAGAAATTCCCTCCCTGAGGATCATACAGGAAGCAGAACTCGACTATGCAGAATGGGTAAAAAGTTGATACGAGCAGTTAGCCCTTATAGATGGAAAAAGAATGAATGCAGTTTGCCACGGTCAGCTTCATCAGAATAGAATGACCAGAGCCTTCAACAAGAGAGTCGGACCAAGAAGGTTCACACCAGGGCAGCTGGTGTTAAAGAAGATTTTTCCACATCAAGATGAAGCCAAAGGGAAGTTCTCTCCTAACTGGCAAGGCCCATACATGGTTCACCGGGTTCTAACAGGAGGAGCCCTCATACTCGCAGAAATGGACGGAGAAGTTTGGCCAAAACCAATCAATTCAGATGCAGTCAAGCGATACTATGTGTAGCATTTACGATTTCCTTGTATAATGTAATTTGAACTACGTCTGACCTGATTCCCGTTTAAGAGGGGATACGTTGGCAGCCTTATGGGTTCGGTTACAATTCAATAAAATTTTCATTCCCCCCCCCCCTCCCGCAATTGGAAACTGGGGCAGAATTTTGAGGAGGACCCTCAAAATTCCGGAGCAAGAGAGGTTGCAATGTCTTGAACCGCGTCACAGTTCTCGGTTCATCTAAAGAAAACTATTTTCAATTATGTATCTATGTTACATTTTTTACTAAATCATGCATATCTATTATCAAATTGCTTTGTTTAGCGACGCTACCCCAATGATGCACAACATCACTGAAAACAGAGCCAAGCAGGACAAGCGAAGTCCACGGGGAATACGAACTAACCTTTCCCCTCTACAAAACTCACGATTTTTCTTTGGATGCAGGCACCCAAGTTGCACTCACACTTTTTGGGAATACGACCCTCAGAACCATCACCTATTTACAATTGCTATCCGTACACGACATCCCCAGCAGCCATAATATCGCAATCAGCTATCAGCTATCAAGCCATCAGCTAAGAGATTTTATTACTGTTCGCCTTTTACTTTTCTGCATTGCATAAGGCTACCTTTCTGCCTTCCGAGACTAAGCTCTGTCTCCATCTGCATTTCTCTGCATTGCATAAGGCTACCTTTCTACCTTCCGAGGTTAAGCTCTACCTCCATCTACATTCTCTGCATTGCATAAGGCTACCTTTCTGCCTTCCGAGGTTAAGCTCTACCTCCATCTGCATTTTGCTGCATTGCATAAGGCTACCTTTATGCCTTCCGAGGTTAAGCTCTACCTCCATCTGCATTTTCCTACATTGCATAAGGCTGCCTTTCTGCCTTCCGAGGTTAAGCTCTACCTCCATCTGCATGGCTGAAAGATCGCCATTTTATTTACATTTCTTGCACGGCTGAAATATCGCCACTTCATTTAAATCCTGCATCGGCTGGAGATCGCCATTTTATTTACATTTCTTGCATGGCTGAAATATCGCCACTTTATTTCTTTCTTGCATGGCTGAAATATTGCCACTTCATTTAAATTCTGCATCGGCTGAAAGATCGCCATTTTATTTACATTTCTTGCACGGCTGAAATATCGCCACTTCGTTTAAATCCTGCATCGGCTAAAAGATCACCATTTTATTTACATTTCTTGCACGGCTGAAATATCGCCACTTCATTTAAATCCTGCATCGGCTGAAAGATCGCCATTTTATTTACATTTCTTGCACGGCTGAAATATCGCCACTTCATTTAAATCCTGCATCGGCTGAAAGGTCGCCATTTTATTTACATTTCTTGCACGGCTGAAATATGGCCACTTCATTTACATCTTGCATCGGCTGAAAGATCGCCATTTTATTTATATTTCTTGCACGGCTGAAATAGCGCCACTTCATATACATCTTGCATCGGCTGAAATATCGCCACTTAAATCCTGCATCGGCTGAAATACCGCCACCTTTTATTTACGTCTTGCATCGGATGAAAGATCGCCACCTTCTGCATTTCATGGGCTGAAAGATCCCCAAATTGTCCGAAGGCGTCATTGTTCGGAGGCACCATTTTCATAGCCCGAGAACGCCATGCCATGGCCTGAGGACCCCATTCTATCTTTTGCATATCATTATTCAAAGGCATCATAGTTCGGAGGCATCATTCTCATGGCCCGAGAACATCATTTCATAGCCTGCGGACCCTTTATTATACGCTTCATGGACCAGGACGTCACGGTCTGAGGACGTCATCCTAATCGTCCAAAGGCAACATTCATGGTCCAACGGGAACTAGCATCACGTTTAAATTTATGCACAATATATGTTCGCATTGCTCATTTATAGGTAAACCGACTAGCAGTGGCCGTCTCAGCAGGAGCGACCCCAATCCAGTTCCCGCAGCCTACTAGAATTTGACCGTCCTTCCCAACCGGAATATCGCGTCCGTTTTTCGAAAATCTCCATCGGCATATTCCGCCGATGGATCACGAACTACATACGGCTTGATTCCTGTAAGACCAGGGATATGTAGGCAGCTCAGGAACCAGAACACGGTCAATCGCTTCAAACCATTCCGTTCAGTCAAAATTGACCATCATATCTTTACCCGACAACTCTTTCATCCTTCCCGGGTAAAGAGGGGCAGCTGTTGATACCCAATTTTTCCCTATGTATTTTTTACATACAAAATACTTTCAAAATAACATGTATATGCATATATAAGCATGCCCAATGGTTTTGGTATTTTTCCTAATTTTTAAAGCTTTTTAAAATTAATTTAATGTCCATTTTTAGCAGTACAAAAATCAGTAATTATTCCCAAAACTATCAATTTTGGTGAATTATTTATTTTATTCTCACATTTATACCAAATTATAGTTCAGTTCATTTTTGTATATTTTTACAAATTTATCTGGTACTTTTAAAGCTAAATTGCATACAATTACAATTTTAGCCTATTTTGAGATTAATAGCATTTCTATAATTGTAAAATTGATTTCAATATTTTTTAATTAATATCCATATAGTATTAATTGTCTCAGTACTTTAATTTTGCTTTTAAAATTATTTTTACTATTTTTTATAAAATAAAAGGGAAAACTGGCTACTTAACATTTAGCCTTATTTTATTTCAATTACAACCTCTTTTACATTTCAATTTTAACCCTTAACTGACCCAATCCTAACCCCAGCTGGACCGGCCCATTTTTTTAGTTTGACCCAACCCATAACCCAATCCAAATGGCCCTACCCTATTAAATTTAGGCCGTTGATCATACAGATCAACGGCCATAATTTACCCTTCCATAATTAAACCCAAACGACCTACCCTAATCCCTCATTCTCCATCTCTCAACCGCCCTTGAATGCTATCCACTCTCAAAACTCTCTCGAAGGCTCTTCGAACCCTAATCATCTCCGACCCTTTTTCCACCGTACTTTCACCGGAATCCATGGCTCTCAGGCCATGGATGGGCTGTACTCACCCCTCTCCACCATTAGACCTTGGGAGTTCGAGGTTTTGAAGTTCGACTTCGATGGTTCTCTTTTAGATCTTCTAAGATCTTTGGTTCCATGGCTTCTCCGGCCATGCTCCGGCATATTCAAGCACGAGAAGCCCGATTCTTGACCTCTTCGACCCATGATCTGACTTTTCCAAGCCTTTCTCATTTTCTAGGGTTTCTCCGAAACCCTAAGCTGTTCGAGGTTTTTCTCTGTTTATTTTCTTAGATCTATGGTATGTTTGTGTTCTACTGGACCTCTAAATTGTTTTCCCCAAATTTTCTTTTCAAAATCGTTTATTTTCTATTTAGGGTTTCTGAAAGGTTTTCGAAAAATATCTTTCTGATTCTTGCCTGTTCTTTTTTTTATGTGTGTTTGTCTATA
>NC_031990.1:87676706-87710766 GCF_001879085.1 Nicotiana attenuata
TCTCTAAGGAACTTGGCAAAATAGCTCCGTAACTTCGGGAGAAGGGGTGCCTCCTCACAAAGGGAGTCGCAGTGACTAGGCCGGGCCACAGGTGTGAACGACGACCGTAACTATAACTGTCCTAAGGTAGCGAAATTCCTTGTCGGGTAAGTTCCGACCAGCACAAAAGGCGTAACGATCCGGGCACAATCTTGGAAAGAGGCTCGGTGAAATAGACATGTCTGTGAAGAGGCAGACTACCTGCACCTGGACAGAAATACCCTATGAAGCTTCACTGTTCCCTGGGATTGGCTTTGGGCCTTTTCGGCCTTAGTGATCCGACGGTGCCGAGTGGAAGGATTGATTTGCTCCCCTATTCTATATAGATAGATAATTCTAATTATAAGTCTTATATTTTTCCTATAAATTTATATTTATTTTCTGTTTTGTTACTTGTTTATCTAATTTTATTATTCATTACTTAATATTATTAAATAGTCATATAAATTTTTAATAAATTACAAGTTTAATATATTACCATAATATAATCTTGTATTACTCTTGAAATTTAACTTGACTTTATCATGTATGATTTTCTCATAATTATTTTGATATTTAAATTTATCAATAATATTTTTGAGTATTAATTATTTACTTAATTTATCAAATAAATTTAAAGTGTGGATAGAATCACATTATATCTATTCTCCTCTTTATACATTAGTTTTTGTTCTACAATATCTATTTTTTTATTTAGTGCTTATCTATTATACGGATATTGTTGTATTATTTTTTTAAATGTCGTGGTGTTAAATTAGTTAAATTTTAAACAAAAAAGTTTTTTTAATATATGTTATAAATATAATAAAATCGTAATAATTATTATTATTTTGGTATTACTTTCAATAAGCAATTAAAATAAATTAAATTCTCTTTCCCTTTTGAACTTAATAGGAAAGTTTGACTTTTAATTTTTTTATTGAAACCACTACATAAGAATTTAAACTATATCTTATTTTTATTTTTTTTCTTTAAATTATGTTAATTTTCTATGTTTTTTGTTTTAAGTTTTATCTATTATAATATTTTTCACTTATGCGATCTTATCCTTATAGCATGATAAATTATTATTGAATAAACTTTCTCATCTCAAAATTCAAATAAGTCCTATCTTTTTATATTTCTCAAAACTGAAATTATTTAATTTTAATTCAAATTTTCTTATCTTTTAATTTAATAAATTTATTACATTTGTTTTACGATGTACAACTTGATTTGAACTACTTTAGAAATTAAAAGATAATTTGGATTAAAGATTAGTTTCAAACTTTCAATAACTATTTTCCCTCCTCCTTTCCGTTAATTACTAAAGGAAAGAAAGGTATGTGTGAGAATGTAAATCAAAATTTGGATTAAATTGTTTCCATTTTGCTTTCGTTAATTGATCATCCCTTAGTTCTAAGTTTTCAAGTGTGTTCTTAATATCTAGCCACTTGGTTTAATTACAATGCAAACTTTATTCCTGTAATATATATATATATATATATATATATATATATATATATATATATATATATATATATATATATATATATATATATAGGGCGCTAATGGGATCTTCCTTCAGCTGACTTCGGCCTATCTATTCATCTATTTTCTCAAATGGATATTTAGGGATCTTTGTTCATACATCTTGAAACCAGATAAATATGCTAATGGGATCTTCCTTCAGCTGACTTCAGCCTATCTATTCATCTATTTTCTCAAATGGATATTTAGGGATCTTTGTTCATACATCTTGAAACCAGATAAATATCCATTTCTCACTAGAGCTATTTATCGATAGAAAGATATACTAGATCTCTATATGGATCTATCTCCATAATATGGAAGAACCGACACAATAAGGGCGTAACCAACGGAAGGTTCTTACCCTTCTTACCAGTCTGCCTCTGCTTTATTTTCTCTTGATGGAATATATCAATACCCGAGCTCCAGCTTTGCTTGCGTTCTTCACCGGTGCTCGCCAAATGTATCACTTATCCTGCTCACGAGACTTAATAGAATAAGGGCTTTGCTACACAGTCATCTTATCACGACTCTGTGACAATTGATGATATTGTTTTCTAACGTTAATTTTTCAATTAAATTTCTTGCTTGTGATGTCTTCTTGAGACGGTTCAATTGTCTTCCTAACCTCTCACATATACCTTGCTATTTAAACATTTTGCATAGTTTACGAACAAATAAGACCCTTCTAGAGTTATTATAACTAAGTTATTACAGAAGATTTTTAGTTGCTAACAAAGTGTATTCCACTATTATTTCTATCCTTATTTGGGTGCCCGTTTGATTAATAGTAATAAATTACTACATTTGTTTTACGCTTATTAGGATTGTAAAGCCTACATCTCGTCCTAGTGTGTGTGGTGGGGTGGGGGGTGGGGGGAGGGGCAACATTGAAAGTTGAATATGTAGAAACAAGAACTCGAATCAATGATTAATGTATGATCATTTTAATGAATTAATATGCAATATTATAATTTATGAAAATTACGCCATAATCTAAATTTACCCCTGAAATGATCTTCATTTACCTAAATATATAATTTGTTAACATTACTCGATATTAATAATTAATATAATTTTTTTATTTTTACCTAAATTCGATATTTACATCAATCAAATGAATGCATAATATATCATCATCCCTAAATCATATTTTTCAACTCAATTTAGTAATACTTATTTGTGATTGTGAGTAAATTTTTACCTTAAATTATTGTGAGCTAACACTGTATCTTACTTTAGAGCGCTACTCCGAAAAAAATTAATGTTTTTTCTCGATATATATAAGCATGTATTTGAAAATGTACACGTGTAGAGAAGATTTCGAAAATCTAATTTTTTCACAAAGGTTAAAAATGAAATGTCAAATTTGAAATAGAGCGTGCGAGTCAGTTTTTAGGCACCAATAAGAGCCAAACGGCTTCATTTCATGCCCCAATCCCTCCTCTATTTCTCTCTCTTTGCTGTCAAAACACACGCGCATTGGGCACTGCCGCCTTTCTCAGTCTGCTCGTAATCTCCGTCGACTCAACGATGACCGGCGACCAACGGAGAATGTCCATAGACGGCGAGAACGTGCAGGTACTCTAGTTTTCCTCTTTTTTTGGTCTCGTTTACCTTAGACTGTTCAGTGAGCTGAAGGCTCTTTGACTGCTGCTTCTATTGAAAACGCACATTCTGTGTTATTTGAGGCTAAGGCATATAAACCATAAAAACACTTAATTAATGCTAATAGACACTGAAAATTAGGTCATGCATGTATTCTGATACAATTCTCCTGTGAATTTCGATGCTTTTTTGGCTGCTAGCTTAAGGTATCATAAATGTAGTATGAATCAGAGAATCTAGGGCTCCAGTTAGAGATTTTACCTTATCTCGACCTTCTATGATATCCAACTGCATATATGTATTTCACGATCACGTAGGAATTAAGGAGGATGTTAGGATCCAGCAGAAATGGGAATTTTTCAAAGCAAGAGCTCGGGGGGGGGGGGGGGGGGTAGCCTCATAAAATCCACCACCTTTTTTCTAGCCCCGTACATTGAATCTCAAGGTACTGAAATTTTAAGCTTCCCTTTCATTTTTGAACCTGAGTTCCTTTTCTTCATTCACTAAGAATTAAAATAACTTAAAAATAACCCTTGACTAAGGAGGGTGTCAGAAATAACAAACATTTTACCCATGGTTGGTGGTCAATCAGACCTACGTTCACAAGTTGAGAGAAGCAATTCACTGTTTTAGTGATGGCTACAAGGAGAGCACAAAATTAGAGACGACACACAACACTCTAATAATATCTGAAAGTAATAGGAGAGAGAATAACCTCTGATAATACACTCACAAGGAGCTCACAGAGAGGTTTGCTCAAGTGTAAGGTTCGAGACTTTTTTAACTATATAATCTCACCGATAACCTAACAGTAAACCTAACTCTAAAACCTACATCGTAAAGTAGATGCTAGTCAAGATAGTGTCAATTTATAGGTGCATTCAGTCTCCCGGCGAATTCTTTTTGCATTTAATATAACAAATCTTCAGACGACGACCTAATTTAATTCTTCAGATCACAGTTTATCAAAGAAATGTGCTTGTTGCACCCATTTTGTCGGAACAATGCATGACTTGCTAGTGACTGTGTTACGTGCTCCTTGCACCACAACAACGCCCTAAGTTAGATGATGACATTTGCAATCAAACAAATCTGGCGGCATTAATGAGGCTGCCAAGTTGAATAAACATTGCCCATCAACTTGTATTGAGAAGATTTGCCTGCTGAAATTAGGACGAAACAAACAAAGGAGTTGGGGCCTGCCTTCTCTGAGAATGAAGGCCACTTGGAGGAAAGTTGAAGATTTCCAAATGCTTTTGGTTTTATCCCATGCCTGAACGTGACAGTTCACTTTGAGTATTCTGTTTAATTTTTTTAGTATTCTGTTACCTTTTGTCAAAGCTGCAAGTTATCTTGTAGTTGTGCATTAATTTTCAAGAACTACTAGAGGCTAGATGTGCAAGACAGTTGTATTTCTTTTTAGATTCACATCGGAAGAGAGCAAACATGGATATAACTAAGAGGACAAACTTTGTCAAGTTTCACGCTAACCAACTTGATTTGCGGGAGCAAACATGCTCTTTTTGACATTGGATCCGATTACATTATTGAAGGTCCTCAAGTTTGTTTTTATGTATTTGTGTTTGTTAAGTTTAGTAGTGGCATGTAAACAGACGTACTTATTAAAAAAATGTCATGTAAACCGGAGTTGATCTTGTGGTTGGGAAATAATTGAGGACTGCATTCAAGATATCTGGGATTGTTATTTAGTCTCGGCCTTATTTTATTAGTTTTTCTAATCCATTTGACTGCTCACACTTGGGATATGGGAGAGTCATCTTCTTCTGCAAGATATGCTGCAACAGTGAGGTTGGCTAAGGGTTTCGCTGACTTGCTGTGATGCTGCTAGGAAGGGTCTAGGTGGCGGGTATTGGTCTGCTGGTATTCATCTGCTTGCTTATTGACCGTGGAAACCTGAGAGTCCTACTACCATTTCTTTTTTCACTTTATATTTGTGTTCTCCTTTCTCTTCAAACAGATTGAGAATGCACTTATGAGCAGATTTTTCATTCTGAGAACCATTTTTCTTTCTGAACACAATAATATCAATCCCTTTGCCATTTCCCTTTACCAATTTCAATTCTATACCTGCAACCTTGAGGGACTTAGCTTCTAAGCACTTTCATTTGTAAAAGTTGAAGCCAGTATTTGCACTAGTAGCTGAAATAGTCAAGTTTGTCTTCCATTGCCCAATAGTTGGTCACGTGTTCTAAATTTACTAAAAATGTGGGCTGTTAAATTAAAAGTACAGCATCAGTTTAGACCTCTTTCTATCTATGGTATATCGGCTGCAGAAACTTTTGGCATCTTGTATTTGAAATATGCATGTTCAACCTTCAATATATATTTTCAGAAGGAAAGTATACTGTATGTTCCTCCTAAATGAAACAAAGATAAAAGGTGGCTTGAAGTACAATTTACATGTCGTTACTTGTTACATGGTAGATATGGCGGGAGACTCTAGGGCCTTATGAATAGACACTTGTTGAGTCTTTTCTTGATAGGCAGCTCCAAATACTGATGTTTGCTCTTATTTTTCTTTGATTCCAGCTACCTATCAGTCCTAAGGCACTAGCTGTGCATGATCCATCAAAGTCCAATCAAGGAGGTCAGATTAATTCCTCTGTTTTTGCTGGCGACCGCGACACGATGCAAAATGGAGCTGCTGAGGCAGTTATCTGCAATTCCAAGGTTGTTAAGATTATGAAAGATATCTGAACAGGTTATTTTATTTTATCATGCATGGATGGAATATGCACAATAATCTTGATTTTAGGTAGACATATCTATTTACAGCGATTATTTGAGATGATAATGGACATTTAGTTATTGTGAAATAGATGGATCAATATTAATAATTTATCATTTAATTACTGCAGAAACTTCAAGATGCAATGCAGGAGATTGGTCTAAAAATTAAACACCATGAAGATAATATCAAATTCTTAAAGGCTCAGAAGAACATATTGGATGATTCAATTTTAGACACACAAGGTACTGTTTCCTTCTGTACAAGGTACTGTTTCCTTCTTTTCAAGTTTAGTAGGTTGCTGCAAAATGCATGTGTAAACTTTTAAAAGGCACTGTAGTTACTTTGTTCTTTCAGTATCCTAGAATATTATGCTTTTGGGCTTTTCTTTATGGAAGGGAACAATCAAACATGGTAAGATCTTCATATCAAGGGTTGTGTTCCACGTTTCAAGTATAAATGGATATTTTCAGTATCCTAGAACATTATGCTTTTACGCTTGTCTTTATGGAAGGGAACAATCAAACATGGTAAGATCTTCATATCAAGGGTTGTGTTCCATGTTTCAAGTATATATGGATACTGTGATTACCTGTAGCGTGAAATATAGGCCATTAGCTTGTTTAAATGATCTGACAGAGGCCTAATATCTTCTCCATGGGTTTAATTGTTGGGTATTGCTTATTTGAAAGTACTCCATGTGGACTATAGCATTCAGTTTAATTTTGTCTTTCCTTTTTTTGCATATGTTTTTTCACTGTTTCTCAATTTTAAATTCTTGTGCTTGTGTGGTACTGTAGTTGCTCTTGGCAGGTATCAGTCAGCAAGTGAACCTGGTTCTGAAAATAAGGAATCTTCCAATAGGCGGAATGATGAGGAGATCATTGAACAAATTCTAAAACATGATAAATCTGCAGCTGGCATCTATTGCCAGCTGAAAACTCATCATGGACCTCAGGTTACTCATCTTCCGTTACTGAAGGACGTGATAGGAATTGTTGCTTTGCTTGGGAAGGTTGACGATGATAATCTCAGCAGGTTAATTTCACATATCATCCAGTAATTGCTTGCATTTTCTACCAAAAAGGAAGAAGCTGTTCCACGATTTTGTTGTCTTAAATCCAAATTCTCTGCTAGTTTTCTCCAGCCATATTCTAGAAATTATACCATTTATTCACGCTCAATCAAGATGACATGTGGCTGCATGAAGGTTAAGACAGAAAGTTTGACTATGTTCTGGTCTTTGAATGTATCACAGGTATAGTTGAAGTGATAGTTGATATTTGTAAGGCTAAGATAATATATGGTATTATCTATGTTAGCTTATATTCTAGGACATTAAAATTTTACCTTCCAAGGAAAATAGTCAGGTAAATCGAGACAGACGTGTTTGTATTGAGGGAGCAGTTCTTTTCAATGTCTCTTCATTGGGTTCTTTTTGTATCCAAAAGGATTTTTGTTTCCAGAAACTCAGATGTGTTTGCATTAATTATTTTCTGATTAATTAGACGTGTTTGTATGATCATAATAGTATTATTATTATTGTTATTGTTATTGTTATTATTATTATTTACTATTATTATTATTATTGTTGTTGTTGTTTTTGTCGTTTGCTTTTACAAACTGATCTAGGGATAACCCATTTTTCGGAACACTATCTATAGTTGATACTGTGAAGTTAAATAAGATAAACCCTTTTACTTCTGCCAACTACCAAACAAAGGGTTCCAAATTTTGTTTGGATTTAGGAGTAGGAGATGGTGAAATAGACCTATTTCAAAGCTCCAGCCAGACTTCTCTTCTACACATCAAGAATCAGGTGTTGGTCACCCCCCCCCCCCTCCCTTTTCTCTCTTGTCGTTCAATTTCTTCCTCCTCCTCCTTGCCAATGATGAAAGGCCCTTCTATTTCCAGTGCTGAGTCACCAGAAGGCTTTCTGGTCCAAATCTGACCCCTTCTACCATAAAGGAATGTTTTGCATTTAATATGCATACTTGGTTATATGAGTTTTTCTGTAGATTTGATCAGAAAATATGTAGGACTTGCTGGTGATCTAGAGATCAGATTGGGCTTTGACTGTTGATTAAATTCTCTAGTCTCTCTCACTGTTTTACATTTACTTACCTAGAAAAAAGTCGAGTCTCTTGCACTGTCTTATTTTTGGGCCTTTTTATTGTATAGCTGGAAAATATATATCAAGTCATGCATGGTTTAAGATCACGGAACAGATTAGCCACGGGGGCGTCTCATGGTTAAGTCTATCACAGCTCTTGCTTTTTTGTCATGACTCATGAGATGATTCATTTTTTTCTTCTTCTTTTTTGGGTAGATGAAGATGTTTTTCCCTTCCGAACGTGGTTTCATTTCACATCTATGTAGTGTGAAAGCATATGCGAAAACATCATTATGTTCGTATCTAAGGGGAAAGGGAAACATTTTCTTGAGAATGGTAAGAATTTAAGGGGAGAAAAGGGAAACATAAAAGTTCTAGTTGCCAAACAAGCCCTTAGCATGTTGAGACTCTTTTGTGTATGTAAATAAGCTTCTCTTTGCTTGAAAATAGGTCTTGGTGTGATTAGGAGTTAGAATCTGAGTAATTCTCTGCATTTCATGAACAAAAGATGATGGAAGCATGATGTTTAAAGAAGTAGGCAGATAATGGAAGTTCGTTCTGTATCAGATTGACATTTGTATCTTAATCTCTGAAATGCAGGTTGCTCTCAGATTATCTGGGGCTAGAAACCATGTTAGCAGTTGTCTGCAAGACACCTGATGGAATTAAAGCACTGGAAACTTATGATAAGGAAGGTTTTATAAACAAAAATTCTGGTCTTTATGCCCTTGGAGCTTCAATTGGTAGGGCTTTGGATGCCCGATTTCTTGTTATCTGTCTTGGGAACTTAAGGTTTGAGGTTAAAATGATCTCATCTTGCAACTGCTGATTATCTTTAACACCTTTTTACTCTCTTTCCATTTTTCTTTTATTCTTTTTTTTTGGGTTATAAATTTAGACCATATGAAGGTGCATTCATTGCTGATGACCCTCAGAGGAGGCTAGCTTTAATGAAGCCAAGATTGCCCAATGGGGAAACTCCTCCTGGTTTCCTTGGTTTTGCTGTTAATATGGTCAATATTGACAGCGCGGACTTATATTGTGCTACAAGCACTGGTCATGGCTTGAGAGAGACTCTCTTCTATAAACTCTTCTCACGATTGCAAGTATACAAAACAAGGACAGAGATGCTGCAGGCACTAACTGTCATAACACATGGAGCCATATCTTTGGATGGTGGGATCATAAAGAGTAATGGTTTATTTGCCTTAGGCAACAGGTAAAGAGGCTTTCTCAACTAGTGACATATCTGCATTTCGTTCATTTTTTTTAATTTCTTTCAATGTTCAGCTTGTTTGATGATGATACCCTAAAGGATTGGTTGCCTATAAACGTGTTCCTCTTTGAGTGTCAAGTAATATACTCGGTCTAAAAATTTGCGCCTTAACTGGGAAGCTGGTGTTATTGACTTTTGACCTTGTGATCGCGTTGCTTGGCCTTTGTGGAATTCAGTAGTGCAACCTTCATGAACTTCCTCTTTCAATCGGTATAGAATGGTGTATGAAAACATGTTCTTCCTTTTGTTACATTACATCTACAGAAAAGCTTCTGCAGGTAGCCTTTGTTACATTTTTTTGTTTATTGCATGTATATTTCAAAATGATTAACAGACCATCTTTAATGTATTAGTTATCCTAAAAGGAAAAAAGAAAAAAGGAAAGAAGAAAAAAGCTTATCACACATTTTAGTAGTTAATCAGGAAAGATGACCTATAATATAATTATCTGCAGAAGAGTTTTCACAATTTTTCACATTTGGAGTTGGCAGTAGTAATTGAATACATTTCTGCTTGATGTATTATGTGAGGCTTAACTTTCTCTATCATGGTTGATAACGTGCCAAAAATGCTTAGAAGACATGGATCAAGTATCTTGGGAGATATTCCAGGTTGGAATGGGATAAAGTTGATGAATCCTTACAGTAATATAGGAGGAAAAAAAAATGATTAGGAGAGCAGGAACAAGTATTTCTCTGGTGAAGTCGCGTTACAGATGCTTGCTCAGGCCCTCAGGGGTAGTTAGAGAAGGCCAGTTGCATCAATATGGAAAACTAAATCACCTAAGAAAGTGGCATTCTTTACGTGGTGTGCGATTTGGGAGGCTATCCTTACAACAAAGACGAGATGCATTGGGGTGTGTGAGTTAGTATTGTATGTGTTAGATGCTGAGGAAGGATGCGGTCATTTACTGTTACATTGTAGTTCAACCCATCAGTTAGTAAGTTCCATTTCAAAAAAAAAAAAAAAAAAAAAAACCATTTTACATTGCAGTTTCTCAATGGAGCTATGTGCCTTTATGTATTCTACGGGTTATAGAGGTTGTAGCAACTGAAATGTTTTGCAATTAAAAAAGAAAATTGGGGAGGAAATCACCCGTTTGATTGAACACGCTGCCAATCAATACCTTGCCTTAACCAGTTGACAAATTTACGGTAAGTAGGAGGGTGGAGAGAATAGAGGTTACAATGAAACTGATTAATGTCAAAGAATCATTTGTTTCAGCTGTTCTTTTGGTGTGAAGAAAGTATTACTTTCTGTAGATGGTCGAATGGATTTTATGGATTTTTAAATGGCATACCTTTTCTAAAGTTAACAGTGTCTTGGTGGCCCACAATTGAATTCAAGTTACCCGAACGGCTTCTATCAGTTATTTAGCATTTTAATCTTCTCATACATAATATATATCAGATGTATTTGATTATGCAGCATATTTTATTGTTTTATTGATTGCATCACTGAATCTTTTGGGTTCTCTTTCTCTTGTACTTTTTGCGTAAAGTGAAGTGGAGGTCAAATTTCCAAAGAGTTCCGGAAGGTCAAATCTGCCTGAAAACTATTTTGATTCTGAGAGACGGTTGAAGGAGCTGAAGTGGAAAAGGGATAGATTTCTGGAAGATTTACATAGAGAACAAACTTTGCTGGACCATGCAAAGTTCAACTTCGAAGTAAAGAAGCAGGAGTTTGTCAAGTTTCTTGCACATAGCTCATCCTTTGCTACCCCGGTAATTACTTGAGTTTGTCTAGTCAGAATATGCATGCTAAGTCACGGTAATAGTTTGTGCTTTTGATACCAAGCAGAAATAAATGAAGTCATCTCATAGTTGATTTTGGTGAAAGCTTGGCCAATTTAACTTGATCATCATCCTGCATTAATTGATAACCTAGGGGCGGACCCACATAGGGTCAAGGGGGTTCAAATAGATCCGCTTCGTCGAAAAAATTTAGCATTTTATTACAAGTTAAATTCTGTAAAATATCGATATGAATTTTAATTGAATCCAATTGACCTAAGGTGATCTTGTGGAAAGATGGCAATTGAGTTCAAACTTTTATGTTAGTCGGGCATCCGAATTCTAATTGTCGCAAATTTCTCGCAAGCTAGCTTTTTAGTTTATTCTTCTTTTCCCTTTTTCTTTTTTCTTTTTAAATTATGAAGACCTATAGCTTGTTTGGCCAAGCTTCTCCAAGGCCAAATGCACTTTTTTTTTTTCAAAAAAAAAATACTTTTTTTTTTCTAAGTTGAAGTGTTTGGCCAAGCTTTTAGAAGAAAAAAGTGCTTTTGAGTAAGAAGCAGAAGTAGTTTTGGAGAAGCAGAAAAAGTAGCTTCTCCCAAAAGCACTTTTTTGAGAAGCACTTTTGAGAAAAATACACTTAAAAGCACTTCTTAAAAGTTTGGTCAAATACTAATTGCTCCTCAGAAGTGCTTTTCTAATTAATTAACCTAACACAAAAGTACTTTTGAAAAAAGCACTTCTAAAAAAAAACATTTCTCAAAATAAACTGATTTTGGAAGCTTGGCCAAACAAGCTACTAGCCTTGTTAGCTAATTAACTTATTCCCCTTAGCGTGTTTTAATTTTTTTTATCTCTATTTTCTACTACTTTGTTTCTATTTTATTTTATATTTAGTATTTATACTCAAATCCAAAAGGAGTTATCTACTTTCTTTCTTTCTTTCTTTTTTTCTTTTTTCTTTTTTTATCAGGTAAGTTAATTTGTACCTTCTATTTTACTATAAAAGATCGAAAATTTCTACAATGTGAAATCTTACGTTAGTTTTGCTAAAATACGCAAGTGCAATCATTGAAATTATTTATAGTTGGTTAGTTCCTCTTAAATTAGTTTATACCAAATCTTTTATTTATGTTACATTGAAATTATTAGTTTACTCTATAAGCTCTCTTCTCTATAGTCTGTATTAGTTTGTTCTAAGTTATACTCACTTTAACTTTGTTGTCATTTGTTTGTGAATTAACGACTTTGTTCTTTATCAATAAGAAAAAGATTTTAGATTTTGTCAAATTTCATTAGAGTCCTATAAATAATTTGGTAAAATAGAACTTTTTCGGTTCAAGTTTAACAAATTTGAAAGTTCGTTGATATTACATTGTGAATTAAATAGAAAAATTCTTTAATACTTTTAGTTAAATTGTTGATCTTTGCTAAATGTTTTATATTTCGTGCCCAACTTTGTAAGAAAAAAATAGTAAAACGAATGCCGACCTCAACTTATTAAAATTATTCATTTTTTTGGTAGCATTATGATCCAAAAAAAGAGCGACACAAATCTCATTTACCAGAATCACCCTTATAGTCGCTTAACGTCATTTTTCACTGAACCCCTGCGTAAAATTTTGGGTCCACCACTGTATTAACAATGACATTTGATAAATGCAAATTATGCACTTACATTTATTATGCTAGTAGAGAACTTACTCTGCATAGAAAGAGATGCCCTTTTTTCCATTAGAGCTTTTAAGCTTGTCCTTTCTTTGTATGCCGTTTATAGATGTTCTCTTTGAGCAGTCTAAAGATGTATCGATTAGGAATTGAGATGCTAAAACATTGGTTAATTTTTGGTACAGCAGTTTAATGGGAAAGGGACAGAAATGGTTTTTCCTTGGATGCAGTAAAACTATACTTTTTCAATTACAGACGTTTATACTGAACCTCATTACAGATGAGAGAGAACACATTTTTCCTCAAGTTTGTACTGGACCATTTAAATAACAAGGATGCTTTTACTAATGTAGCAAGTTTTGGTATCTACATGTTTGCTTCCTCTGAAGTAAATTGTTACAAGAGAAGAGATGGACAATAGAAATTTTAGTAGTTTAGGTATTAAATTGGCCGTTTTATTACGATATTTCAGGAATAAATGTCAAATCTCCTAGTAATACGAGTATAAATTCAGGAGAGCAAACAGATTGAAGAAATGAGTGGAAGATATGATTAGGAGTTAGGAAACCAAAGAGAAGACTACTAGTACTAGATTAAGGATGCAATTTAGGAAGATCGGGAGAGCAGTTCCTTTGTGTATCATTTGTACTGTTTGGAAAGAAGAAATCAGAGCTGTTTTGAATGAAGAGCACATGCATTACATAGTATAAAATATACATGTTTGCTAAATCTAGCTTTTTGGTGTAAAATTCAAGATGCATATGATTTTTGACTCAGATGGACCTTATAATGCATTGCATTGTTGCATGGGTGGCTCAAGGGTGAGACTAGTAAAGCCTTTGCTTTAGTTTTTGGGCCCCAAAAAGTGTTAATGGTAAAATACGTAGTATTATTCTGACTTAGACAATTTTGAACTTTGTAGAAAAAAGTATAAAATCTGTGTAAAAAGGTTAATAAAAAAACAAAGAATATTTACTATTTAACATAAGAAATATTCTAGAACTTCGAATTAAACTACTCAAATCTTCATATTAGCAAATCAAGTTTTTTACATCAAGATCCAAGGTAATGTATTGCAAACATGTGGCTAACATCTTATTAACTTGAATTAATCCTTGATGATATAAATAATAATAATATTACTAAATTTGTTTAGCCGCCCTTGCATTGTTGTAAGCTTTTTGGTATAAAAAGCAATATGTATATGATTTTAACTCTATAGAATCCATTACTAGTTGTAAGAAAGGTGGTCGATGCTCTATCTACATATCTATCCCTCAATGAGTGCTATTTTTGTTAATTTAGTTATCCGTCCCTATAAAATGATAAAAGGATGTCAGGTTATGAACTATTATTCTCTTTTGAAAGGATGTATTACCTTACTAGACCTTATGAAGTTTTACTATCTGTGTATGACCTATTGTCTCTGTGTATGCAGCAAAAGTTTCCGGCAGGAGGGGAGCGGTCGACCCCGATATCATGATTGCTTGGGAAATTTCAGTCCAGTTCTAGTATTAGACAAGAGGAAGCTTTATCAGTGAATTCAAAGTTACAACTTTAATTTATAGTCTAGACAATGCTCTCTTGGATCGCAAGGATTATATGTGCAGTTATGTGTTATCCTTGTTTGGGTCAATTTCAGATTTGGGTGCAGACTTATGTCTGTCTGATTATTCTTTAGGTCAATTTTCAAAATGGATCGATCACTCAGGACTGGCTACCCTTTTCTTCGTATAACTTCTTTTATGTATAGAATGTGCATCAACTGTACAGTCATGTTAGCTTGCAAATTCTCTTGATACTTAAGGTTGAAAAATATGCTATTTCCTTGGCCATGGTGCTAAATTTTATCCAATTCATAAATTGCAACTAGCGAGCCTTGAAATGTTGGAACTACCCTATTGGTTATTGCTATCTAATTTTTATCGTTTAATTGGGAAACTGGCTTTGCTTTTCCTGGATTTTGCTTTAATCAAATATTTATTAGAAATTTTGGTTGTACAGTTATTTATAAATTCAAATTGACAAAAAAAGAAGACAAGATAGAGTAGAAAAAAATTGTCCTCTTTAAATTTACTGTGTGTTAAACAAACGACTATGGAAGTGTGTTAAACAAACGACTATGGAAGGAATTGAGAGAGAGAGGTGGTACGACTATGGAAGGAATTGAGAGAGAGAGGTGGTTCTCTTTTTATAACGAATAGTTTCTATTAAACTTGCTTTGTACATTATGTATAGTAATAGAGAATCTTATAGAATAGTATCTTATTGATAATGTCGTCTTCTTCTCAGTAAAAACCTATTTTTTTCCCTATTCTTTTGCAATGATAAAGAGAAGAATGGCTTTCAAGTGCTGGTTATAAAATGAAGCACCCATTAAAAATCATCACCTACATCTATCTTCACACCCTTTTTCTATACACCATCTTTTGTATACACACATAGAGATCCGTTCTATTCTATACACACGACACGACACGACACGACACGACACATGCATAATTTACAGAACTACTCTCTTTCTTCTCATCTGGTTTAGAAAAAGAAGTTCTTGTTCTTGACCATTGATGTTACTCTGGTGGAAATCAAATGATCATAGCAACAGAATGATTTTTGGCGTCACATAGCCATTCTAATGAATAGACTAAGGTGAGGTGATTGTAGTAATTCACTTCTTGGGAAAGATTAGGCGATTTGTTATATTCATGTGCGTGTATAATTTTTAGAATCTTTTCTTATTGAAAAACGGCGAGGTGACAGTGGTTTGTTTGCAATATCTTTTCTTCTTTTTTCTTCTTTCCTTTTTGTACGGGTCAAAATCTGACCAAACGAGAATCCGTGTGAAAAGGAACGGCAAAAAGTCGTTTGGGCCAAAGTCGTATTCATATAATGCTATAGAAACCCGCACCTCGGCCACGGCCGAGGTCGTGTGCTCGAAATGCTAAATCGAAAAACAAACATGTTCTCTGAGAGAAAGATCTTCATCGCTCTCTCTCTCCCTACAAAGGGGCAAGAAGCAAGTAAGCTCAAGTCTTCAATATATATCGTTGGTCTCATCATATCAAATGTGTGGGGTTCTACCTTGTTACATATCGGTGACTCTTTTCATCTATGTATTCTCCATTGTTGTTCAATGTTGTGAAAATCATCACCTTCTTCTTATGTAATGGAATTTAATCAATGTTACATTCAAACCTTATACATGTTTTGTCTACTTACCCATACCTCCTATCTTAGATCTAGGATAAATTATCTTTGATTGGGATTTACCTAAAATCTTCTTATTTAATCAGTTTAACAAAAAGCTTAACACTTTTTGGCCGAACAATTTGGCGCCGTCTGTGGGGATTTTCTAGCCAAAATTTTAGTTTCCTCTAGATCTAAAGTCAGGTAGGTTTGCACTTCCGGGTTGTCGTAGCCTCGCCCTTTCATCTACAAACACCAACTTGAGAAATCCGTAAGCAAGCTTTTGAAATAACCGAATCAATCTTGGTCAGATCTTTACATGAAATCGAAGTCTGCTATCTATACGAAATCCATGTCTTCCGGAAGTGATGGATTTGGCATATCGTGAGTATGAGCTGTCAAAGTGGAATTACGGCCACTGCACACTGAGCACATCCGCAATCATATCTGCTATATTTACATTAGATACCGATCTGTAATTCATGCGTATCCCCCCCCCCCTCTTAGGAAAGGACGATAGCCTGTTGTATGATTCTTTGAAATAACAAGCTTGTCCTACTCGCATGTACGGAATATAACTTACGTCTCCTTTACTTTTGTGCACCCCGGACGGGAAATGACCGGGACTCGAGCTCGAGATCCCAGCGGGCGAGGTAAGTTATCAGTCCGTAAGAAGTCCAAACTCAACCAACGATGGAGCTAAGCACGGGACTACCCAATTTGAAACCGTCGTTCGCGTATGGGACTAAATGAGTCGTCCTGCAGCACCCCTCTCACCTCGCCAGCCTATCAGGTCAAGGTAACGGACGATTTCGTTTGGAGTTAACTTGTTATTTTTCCCTTTTTCTGGATTGGGACAGGAACATGAGCACTCTCCTAGGCGCGCGAACAAGGGACAAATGCCACCAAAATAACACATCAAGAAAACGTTCTGCGCCACATCGCCTCTCAGGCAACGGTCAAGCAAAACCCTCCACACCGCACCATATTGCGAATAACAGACAAATGGCTTAGGACAAGCCGGCGATATTAAGAAACAACCTCCACAACCTGGGACTAGGCGATGAGCCCATGAAACGTAGTCTCTCTAACACAGGCAGAATGTGAACGCAAAAAGTTTGCACGTACGCTCGCCATGGAAATCCTATGCCGGTTCAGCCGGCTAAATAATACATATCACGACCGAAATTCGTTAAAAGTAATCAAGTCCCAGGATGATCAGGAGCACGAGCAATAGAATTCAACGCCCATCTCGTCAATGAAGGAATTAGATGTACCGGGACTCACCCCAACGCACGCATAAACGATACAACAATGAATAATGTTCTCTAATAAAAGCAATGCAATAGGCAAATCTCACTATTCCACCGAGCCCGCACGTCGCCAAGCAAAGTTAAAGTTCGACCTCGCTCGAACCATAACGGGTAATAATTCGACCTCGTTCGAATTTACACCCTTACGGCCATCGGCCATTGCCAAATGAAAGTAAAATTCGACCTCGTTCGAATCAACAAAGTTAAAGTTCGACCTCGCTCGAACCACAACGGGAAACAAATCGTTCGAATTTACACCCTTACGGCCATCGGCCATCGCCAAATGAAAGTAAAATTTGACCTCGTTCGAATCAGCAAAGTTAAAGTTCGACCTCGCTCGAACCACAACAGGTAACAATTCGACCTCGTTCGAATTTACACCCTTACGGCCATCGGCCATCGCCAAATGAAAGTAAAATTCGACCTCGTTCGAATTAGTAAAGTTAAAGTTGGACCTCGCTCGAACCACAACTGGTAACAATTCGATTAAAGTTTGACCTCGCTCGAACCACAACGGGTAATAATTCGACCTCGTTCAAATTTACACCCTTACGGCCATCGGCCATCGCCAAATAAAAGTAAAATTTGACCTCGTACGAATCAGCAGAGTCAAAGTTTGACCTCGCTCGAACCATAACGGGTAACAGTTCGACCTCGCTCGAATTTACACCCTTACGGCCATCATCCATCGCCAAATGAAAGCAAAATTCGACCTCGTTCGAATCAGCAAAGTTAAAGTTCAACCTCGCTCGAACCATAACGGGTAACAATTCGACCTCGCTCGAATTTACACCCTTATAGTCATCGGCCATCGCCAAGTGAAAGGAAAGTTCGACCTTGCTCGAACTCACAATAGGATACAATTTCGACCTCGCTCGAATCTACAGCCGTAACCAAGTAAGTAAAATTCGACCTCGCTCGAAGTTAACTAATCGATGTTCGACCTCGCTCGAACTCATCACGGGTCATAATTCGACCTCGCTCGAAGTTAACTAATCGATGTTCGACCTCGCTCGAACTCATCACAGGTCATAATTCGACCTCGTTCGAATTCACGCCCATGCGACCCCCGGTAATCCCTACACGAAAGTGAAGTTCGATCTCGTTCGAACTAACGAATGAAAACTAACCTCGCCCAAGTTGGCGAGATAAAGATTCGACCTCGCTCGAATTTACAAGTCTAGAGTGACCTCGCCCAAGTTGGCAACGAAGTTCGACCTCGCACGAACTAACAAGTGAAAGCTGGCTTCACTCAAATTTGCAAGATGAGATTCAACCCTGCTCGGGTTAACAAAGTCGAGTTCAAACTAGCAAGTCAAATTCGATTCCACTCAGATCAGCTACCAGAAGTCAGGCACTTATTGCGAGAAAATCCAAGAAATTCGAAAGGGAAAGGAGAAGGAAAAACCAAAAACATACAAACGAAGGTGAACCGACCATTTCATTCAAAGAAAAATCTTACAAAGGGCCAAAAAAGGAGGCTCCCACCCGGAAACAACAACAAAAAAAAAGTACAGAAAGCTATGAAAATTTCACTCGGCCTCATCTCCACCACTGTCTTCTCCGGAATTGTCATCATCGGAAGGAAGCCCATCTTCAATCTCAGCACCCTCACCGGCCTCCGGTGTGGCAAGGTCGTAACTGCAGGCATGACGAA
This sequence comes from Nicotiana attenuata, assembly GCF_001879085.1. Classification (NCBI taxonomy): domain Eukaryota; kingdom Viridiplantae; phylum Streptophyta; class Magnoliopsida; order Solanales; family Solanaceae; genus Nicotiana; species Nicotiana attenuata. Next base: position 87,695,558 of record NC_031990.1, read on the forward strand.
CTTCACGTGCCTTGGCCCGAGCATCTTCGAAAGCGGCCTTAGGAACGCTCCCCGCCATCCACAAACCCATATATATATCTCGTTGGGCCTCAGCATGGACCCATAGCTCGTATAAACGGCGGGGGACAGCGACTGTGGCAGAGTCTTGAGGGCGGACCTGGGCCAACAACTGCGCCTTCTCGGTCTCCCAGGCTCGAAGCATCCTGATCAAGTTCACCGATCCGCTCCTCGAGCCGTGCTGCTCTCAATGTGGTTGTCGCCCTCTCAGCTTCCCGCTCAGACCTGAGGACGCGGATAGTGTCTTCCAGTGCCGCCGCCCTTGCCAAAGCCGTCACTCGAGCTTCCTCGGCTCTCTCTAACTCGGCCACCTTTGTTTCTAGCTCAGCCACCTTCTCCGTCCACTCAGCACTTAGGTTGGCGACTTTAGTGGCATTCTGCTCAAGCTCGTCTCGCAAAGATAACAGTTTCGCCTGAAGGTCCTCACATTCCGCTGCAACCCCTTTGCCCACCTCGAGCTCCTCGTCTTTGGCATTGAGCAACTCCTCGAGCTCGCTGCATCTGCGGATAGATCGCATCAGATCCTCGTACCTTTTTTCCAACTCCTCCCTGACATATTGAGTACTAGTGCCCGCCGTAAGCTGCTCGCACATCTCACAGCACCTGTTGCGATACCGCTGATACTTCTCGGCCATTTTGAGAAAGACTGCGGCCCGCATCTCAGCCCTGCGAGAACCCTCGATCTCCAGCATGTAAGTCTAAAAAAAAAGAGGGGAGGAGTTAACAAAAGCAAAGGGCACAAAATAGAGAAAATAGCAAAATGAAACTTACCCTCAAGGCCATCCTGGCCACACCGCGTGACAAACCAGAATCACTGATCTCCTGAAGAGATTTGCTTTCGACGGCAGAGCACAGAAGGTCGAACTGGGGCACCAAATCCGCCGTGTCCTCCAACAGGTTGAAATCCGACGGGATTTCGAGTACACAAGAAGGGCCTTCCACCCTCACATCGACCCTGGTGAAACCTTCCTCGAACATCCTCATGTCCTCAGGATCAATGTCAGAATCAGATTCATACTCCTCCACCGCCACGCCTTTCAACCTGGCCGAGACGTCGATGGTCCGCTCGGAACAGTCGTGGCAGCCTCGAACTCTGTTCCCCTACAGCAGCAGCCTCTTCCACGGCCGCAACGGGCATTACCTCCACACCCAGGCTAGCACCACCGCCGGTTTCAGGCACCTTCAAAATGAGGTCGCCCCTCGAGGGCATTTCAGCCAAAGACGCCCCTTCCAGCACTATCCTCCGCCTCTTTGACGGGCCCTCTTCGCCACTGCCACGAGAAGGTTCACCCGTTGAAAGGGCTGTGGGGACCGGAGTCTCTGACCGAGGAGCAACCTCCGAACGGACGGGTACGAACGCGTACGCGGACGCGCTTCGCCGAGCAGCCAAACTTTGGCAGCCCTCATCCACAGACGCTCTCGGTACGGGCCAGGCAGAGGAAACCGGTTGACGAAAAGCTAAGGTAGGAGCCCTTGCCCTTCTCGATCCTCTCCGACCTGCCAACAAGAAATTCGATCAAAAAAAGATAAGATAAAGAAAAAGATGGGGCAAAGAATAAAGCAACTAAGGCCGACATCCTTTGTTCTTGTACAACAGAACCACCGTGCTCCACCTCCACTCATCCGACATCCTCTTCGTCCTGAAAATAACATTAAACAACCCAGTCAGCCACTCCAAGCCTGCTCTACCCACACACCTCAAAAATTCAATCGGAATTTCGTCTGGCCCAGTAGCTCTGCCCCTACTCATATTACGCATAGCCTCCACGACCTCCTCAACCTTAATGCGCCTACAATACATAAAGTCACGGTGACACTCGGAAAGCCCCAATTCACCTAGCACAATATCCCTATCCCTTTCGTCATTCAGAAGTTTATAAAGTAGGTCTGCCATCTCCGTTTAATCGGGTCCTCCCCCATCAAAACTCTACCATCCTCGTCTTTGATGCACCTCACTTGGTCCAAATCCCGAGCCTTCCTCTCTCTCTCTCTCTCTCTCTCTCTCTCTCTCTCCTTGGCCATATATTAACGATTTGAAAATTTTAACTTTAGTTTAGGTCTTCCCACTTTTATAATAATATAGATAGATACTTATTATCCTTCAAAAGTTTTAATTAAATAAATAATTATTCTCTAGATACTATTTTTGTATATGTTCAATAGGAGTCTATGATATTTTTCTAAAAGTTCTATTGGTATGGAGGTACAAAACTGATTTGCTAGGTCTCTCCCTAGTTTTGGAACGTGACACTTTTTGAATAGATAGAGGATGAGTTTGACCTATATATATATAGTACATACAATTGCATTCTAAAAAACTTTATATTATCAAGTCTCTCAAAAAATATTTATAAGTAACCTTTTATTAAAACAATTTATATGCCACAAGCCTACAACATATAAAGATCAAGTAATAATGTAAAAATTATTTATACTACCGATATATGTAACTTACGATGAAACTTCGGTAACGTGAATATAATTTGATACTCTATCCATTTCAAATTGAGTATTTACCGTAGAGTTCAAATACTTTAGTGCCCTTAGGCTTGAACCAGCCCTGTCTAGGACTTCCAATATAATGCTAAATCTCTAGTAGACACACGAACTCTTTTGAGCAGAATTCATTTGTAGCCACTCGGTCAGAACTTATATCAACCGGTAGCCACAAAATGACCATATACAAGCTATAGCCTAAAAACAATAATAAAGGCTATTTTTTTTTTCTGCTCCTCCGGTCCCTCGCCGCAAATTACTGGAAATCCAAAGTAAAGTCCATTTTCTGTTATGGTGTCAAGAAATCTTTATTTCTCACTTGAGAACTTTCTGAATTGGCGTTTCACTTCAGAAAGTTTGAACATCCATATTGTCAATCTTCTTCTTGAACTCTGTTGGCAAACGTGGAGATTCAATTGGCAGTGTTGGTTTAATTTTTTTTTCTCTTTTTCTCTCTATCCTGATATTTACTCTGTTTTTCATCCAACATAGATTCAATCTTTTTCTCTCTCTCTTTTTTCTCTATCTTCCAATTTACTCTGTTTTTTCATCCAAAAATGTTTCAACTGCATTCCCAATTTTCTTACTCGCCATCCTTCTCCTCACCTTCTTCTTTTGGGTCAATTATATGCAGCTTTTTTACCTTGCATTTTCGCAAGAATCTATTTTCACATTGAACATTGTAACTTCCTGATCACATGGCGCCAGTTATACCAATGCGCCATGGTGTAAAGTAGCATTTGATCCACAAGAAAAAGGAAAATACAGAAGTACAGTATCTAGTTGGATAACTCATGAATACACACCGCTTTGTTAACATGAATATTAACAAAAAAAGGGACTAAGACTGAGAAATTTCAGTAGCCAGGATTGTGCAACTCGATCTTCAACTAATAGTAATGCAGATTCAGTTGCCACAGATAGAGGTAAAAAAATATATATACACTTTTATACATCATACAACAACTATACACGTTGGATAGATAAAAGTGATCGGGATACAAAAAATATACAAAATAGACTGTCATTATACAAAACGTATACAAAATAGACTGTCACTGTACAATTTATATACAATATACTATCACTATATAAAATATATACAATAAATTGTCACTACATAAAATATATACAAAACACACTGTCACTATACGATGAATATACACAAATGATACATTAGGGATACACTAAAATATAGAGGATACACTTTATATACAAAACTTATACAATGTAATAGTATATATACAATTTTTATACATTCTATAACTTTTTATATATAATTTTTATAATATACACTGAAAAATACATACACTTATATACAAAATTCATACAATGTGTGTATAAAATATTTAATACATTGTATAACTATAAAATTTTGTATAAAGTTACATATAAGTATAATCCAACTACCCCATTAAAACATGGAAGTTTGAGGGGCTATAAGAGGTAGTTTTCTCAACTCTTTTTGTAGTGACTATTGACTTATAAGCTTAAACCCGAATTTTTTTTGGTCATGAGTATTTTTAATCATGGTCAAAAAAATAGGGAGAAATTTAAAAATAGCCAGATTTACAACTGGTCGTTCAAAAATAGCCCAGTTTCAAAAGTAATCGAAATTTAGCCACTTTTCATGTAAAGATAAATCTGAGCGAAAACACTGTTCAAACCCGGAAAATACGCCAGTATATTATGCTGGAGTTCCAGCATAAGTATACTTGAACTCCAGCATATTATACTGGAGTTCCAGGATAAGTATGCTGGAACTCCAGCATAATATGATGGAGTTCTAGCATAAGTACACTAGAACTCCAGCATAATATACTGGAGTTCCAGCAAGTATACCGGTCCAGCATAATATACTGGAGTTTGGAGCACCCGGTCCAGCATAATATACTGGAGTTTGGAGCACCGGTGCTCCAGTCTCCAGTATATTATACTGGAGCCAGTAAAGTATACCGGTCCAGCATAATATGCTGGAGTTCATACACAGGTGCACCGAACTCCAGTATATTATGCTGGACCGGTCTCTGTTGCAGCAAAATAGTGGCTATTTTTCATTGACTTGGTAAACGCTGGCTATTTTTGAATGACCAGTCCGAAAACTGGCTATACCGTGCTATTTTGACAAATAATTTACTTTGGCCATTTAGTAATTGTGTGAATTTACTTAATATAAAACATGATAAGTGAAATTTATTACCCTAAATTTAATAATGACTGCAAACATATTTGTTTTACATTTGGCTTCTAATAATATTATGCCTGATGCTTTTTCTTTACTTCTGCTTTACAAGCAAAGAACAAGGGTCATGTTGTAGAATGAAGCATCATTAACGTTTTGATTTAATTTATTTTCTTTTATTTACTTTTTGCTTGAGTATGAAGAATCAATTTCATAAATCACAATTACAAGTTAGGATTGATATAACTTTAAAGAATAATACCAAAGTTACCGAACCACACAAACTAAAGTCGAACCACACCGAATTTATTTCCATACAGTATTGGTATATCATTTTTAAAATCAAAAGCCAAAAATTACGAATCAAAATATTTCTACGTCATGCCAACCCAACCAGAACACCCCTAATAGCTACATGACTAGTTAAATCAATAATCTAAAAAAGACAACTTAATGAACTGAAAACTTACATATAAGTTACATGTCCAAGAGTATCCAGGAGATTTGAATACGAAGGAGATGCCTAAAAATATAACCTGCTCATTCTGTAATGTTAAAACAGAGCTTAGCCTCATCCCAGGGGCCATTAATCTCAAACTTGTACTCTTGAATCCGTATCAACCAGTAGGGACAAACCAAATTAACGAAGACAAAAATGCCCAGAAGCAAGATGAAAAGCAGCTTATGCAACTGGTAAGTGAATATTAGTGTTAGAACCAGTAACTGAAGGGAAAAGCAAATATGCAGCTTAAAAGAGCGCTTCTTGACACAATATGTGACTAAAGGAGCAAAAAGGAAAACTTGCAAAGAGAATAGCACAATAGCAAAGACATGAAGCCTCGATGGAAGGCGAGATGAAATCAAAAGTGAAGCCACGATGGAAGCGTTCAGTGATATATTGCTTGTCAGGGTTGGATTTTCTAAAGCTCCGGGAGCCTTTACGGTGGACCCTGAGTAATTGTGCAGGAAGAGATGGAGAATGAGAAGGGAAGCTGTTAGCGCCCATATAGAATTCGAGCTTATGGACCTAGTGAGTGTATGGTAGATAGGAGACAGCATATATAAGGCAGTTATGAAGAAGGTATTCTTTAGGAGATAATTGAGGAGGAGATTAAAGGGTATCATGTCCGCAGTTAAGAGCAGAATAAAGAAACCCGAACCAAGAAGGCTGACATTCAAGAATAAAAGATATTTTTCATTCAAGGTATTTCTGAGGGTGTAGGTCCAAACTAAAACCACAAGGGCAACAATGCAAAGATATTGTGAGATTGAAACTGCATCGAGCACCACCTTCAATAAGTCTCTTTTGACAACATTAGCATTCATGATCATTTCCTCCAGGAAGGATTCATCTGTGTGATTGTCATCAAAGCCAGGTTGCATCCCACCATAAACAACTTTTCTCCATTTTGAATGGGTTGGAGAAGAGCTCCCACTGATGTTAGCCTCCATCTGTATCATACAACTCTACTCCACAGTCTGCAAACAGTTATTAGAGGACGGTAAGCAGTTTTTTTTATTTTATGAAGGTGTTTCATCAACAGGCATCAAGAAGATGCATTACAAGAAGCATAATTACAAGCAAAAAGATTTCTTCTAAAAAGAAAAAGCAAAAAGACTAAAGAGAAATGTTAGCCCTGTCAGTCTAGCACAAGGCAACTAACAAAGTCCAAAAATAAATGACAGTCAGCACTTAGGGATCCTAAATCATAATCACTCTCTTATAGTTTACACGACAAGTTAGAGATGAAAAGGGGAAAACACAACAAATCATGCATCTAGCTTAGGGTCTGGAGCCACGTAATATTTTAATCAACTTTCGCCAGTCTCCATTTACATTAGGTATCAAAAACACACTAATTCAAGTAACTCCACACTGCTGTCTATTGAGTAAATTTTCAATCTGGGTAAACACATTGCAGACACTAAAATTCACATTGCATTTACGAAATAAAAAGAAGATACCGAGCTACAAAATCTCTTTATTTGCAATATCAAGCTATTTCAAATCTGATAGATTAATACATTTTACACCATCCAATTTCGTTTTGCATCACTAACTCCTCTTAATTGGTAAAATTACTCTTGTATCTTCTTATGTTGCGCGGACTCTCCAAAACAATTGCCGCACCCGTGTCGGATCCTCCAAAAATAAACTATTTTTGGAGGATCCGACACGCACCCATCAATATTTTCGGAGGGTCCGAGCAACATAAGACTATCTTCAGCTTTTGGACCAGAGTAAAGCCTTTAAGTTTCTCTCAAAGTGTATGATATAACCTCCTTGTACTCAAATGATATTTTTTAATTAAATTCATAAGTATCAAATGGAGGGAAAAAAAGAGAGTATCAAATGGACTTAAAAGTTATCTAAATCGCCCTTTAACCTCAAAAGAATCCCATCCTAGCCCCAGAGCTTAATGTGCCCCTCTAGCCAACCCCAAGATAATGCTGGATTATCTATCACTATATTTTAGAAATATCCAGCAGTGTTGTCACTGACAACAACAACAACAACAACCCAGTAAAATCCCATTAGTGGGGTCTGGGGAGGGTAGTGTGTACGCAGACCTTACCCCTACCCCGAAGGAGTAGAGAGGCTGTTTCCGGAAGACCCTCGGCTCAAGTGTTGTCACTGACAACCTGAAGAAGTAAATTGTACCCATATCTTATCCTATTCTGATTGCACCATCAATCATTACTATTCGCAAGGAAATTCGCAAGGAAACCACAAGCAGAAAAGAACCGTATAAGCTCAGATAACTACTACAAAATGCTGAACTCAGGAGATATAGCAGTTTAATTTTTTCAATGTCTATCTTGAATGAGTATTGGAATGATATGGGCCTCAATGGAGTGGGATTGATAAAGATAATTCATATAGTAGACTCAACATATTTAAACATTGAACATAGTCGATTGAAGATCTATCTTGAATGACTGATAGCATTACTAACCCAAAAAAGGTAGAAAATTAACATAAATAGAAAATAGATAAACCATAGTAATCATCAAAGAAAGTTGATTGCAAAGGAGTTTCCACTGTGAAATCTGCAAACGAGGTTTTAAACGTAAGTACACAGCAACAAGGGGATTAGCTATGGAAGCATATTTGGAGGTTGAAGGTTCCTTTTAAAGTAACTGTGTTTTGTTGGCTAGTGGTCAGACAGGCTGTTCCAATACATGAGAGCTTAATGAAGAGAGGAATGCCTCTGTGCTCCAAATGTTTTGTGTGGAAAGGCCATTGAAACAAACAGTCACCTATTTCTCCATTGCCAGGTGACCAATAGATTGTGGCAGCTATTCATGAGTATGAAAAGCTTAAGCTGGGTAATGCCAAGAGAGACTATGGACTTGCTTTCTAGTTGGGATTCTCATTCTAGCATGCATTTGGTGGACTATTTGTCGTGCCCCGTTTTCTCGCGAAAACGGGTTTCGACATGTGACAACTCTTTTAAATGAGATTAAAAGAGAGGAGTCTCCACCTAACGATTTTTAAGGTGCGTTAGGGCACCTAATTGCAAATAACTCCGGTTTGACTAGTTTGCGCTACCAAAGATCGGGGAAGAGTTCAAGTTACCTCCAAAAGAAGGTGTTAGGCACTCTCCGAGTTCCACAAATGTGGTTTTCGGTCGAATTATAAACTAAGTGGAATTAAGTAATTAAAGCCTAAAGAAAAAAATTAATCATTACTTCTAAGTATTGCTAGATGATTAATCATATCAGCTGATTATTAATTAAACAATGTGAAATGAATGTTAAAATGAAAGAAGAAGAACGAAACAAAATGATTTGGATAAAACTCATTAATAAAAGTGAGTTTGAAAACAAGCCTTGGAAGAATGAAATAGCAAATGCAATTTCGAAAAAAAGTGATAAAGAAACTTTGCAAACCTATCCTTTCACTATGAAATGCATAAACAAGACATAAGCTACAAAATTAAGGTAACATCCCATCTACCCAAATAAAATGCAATAAATAAGATAAGTAAAATAAATGAGATCAATTGATTAGAGGGTCCCAAGTTTTTAAGCTTAATAGATCAACTCCTGTGTAAAGTCTTCTAAGACTTTTATAGCCAAAATGTATTAGCTATTCGAGCAATTTGTGTATCATCTCCACTACCCTCATTACTATCTTTAAGTTGCTACCTAAAGCGCACCAGTAATTTCTAAATCGTGCCTTAGTAAGCCTACCTGTCTCATCCCTATAATCCAGGAGGCGTTGGGCACTATCTAAAGGGAAGTTGTAGAGTCAAATAAAGCTAGGGTTACTACTTTTGATTTAGCTAAGCATCACATAAGGCAAATAGGTAAAGACTCGACCATATATCATCTAAGGCAAGAAATGGCTGATGTTGGCCTCCAAATTAAAGAATTATATTGATTAAATGGAAAAGCAGTACCATACACTTATAAAACAAATTGGACACTCGTTAATTTAATCTTCCAAGTCAGAAGTAAACTTAGAAGAACAAAAACAGTGAGACATGATAAGCTAAAAAAATAGAGTTGAAGCAACTTTAATTAAATAGAGACCAAAATAAAACTTCTGGAAAATGACCGATCTTAAAGAGAATCTGACATATTCATTTTGAAAACATGTAAAGGATGGAGTTTAACTATTAACGAAAGAACAATTTCTTAAAGATAATGTCAAACCAACATAAATAGGCAGACTCTTAAAAATTTGAAAATAAAGGAGGAGAAATTACTTCCTCATTTTCACGATGAATACTGGCACAGAAGGTTTTGAAAGACTAACTGTTTTTTCCAAAATGAAAACTGACACGGAAGGACTTGAAAAAAGACTAACTGATTTTCCAAAGTCAATAGGAGACTCGAAGAATTTTTGTTTTTTTAGAATGCCCGATGTATCTTAAAAGTCTAACACACTGCAAAATTATTATCATGCACACCAGCAGTCCAAATCTGATTGGGCTAATTATTTCCTATGTGCATGGATACTACTGCTTAGGAGGTTTAACAAAATAAATAAGCATGTTGTAAGAATTCAAAGCATATAAGTGAGAATATAGCAACTAGCACGCAAGAACTATCCCCAATAACCCCCCCCCCCCCCTCTTCACTATTCCATCGGTCTGTACAGAGTTATTACAAAGTCAGCATTGCAACATGGACAAACGAATGAACTTCGGTCTTTAAAATAAAACTCCAAAGCAGCAACTTGTACACCCTCCCTCTTCCCAGGCTACTTCGAGTTGGTTCAAGAGTTAAACTCTGGCCAAAATCCCTTCAGTTTAGATCCCCGTGATCCTAAGTCATACAAAGACACCATATACCAAAAGAAAATACGCAACTTAGACAGATTCACCATAAAAATCAGATTTTTTAAATAACTATTCCTTAAGAGCAGGATTTCGAAGATTCAGATTGATCCCTTAATTATTCAAAACCAGACAGAGAACAGATATAGCCCGAATTCAAACATTATACAGTGTAAATTATCCTATAGACATGGCATTCTAAATGTTGAATTCATTCTCAATCAAATAAACCAGACAAAGCACAGTCAGTTACTACTTTACATAGAAACACGCTTGTTAGCCTTAAAGATATGATATCTAGGCTTAGTTAACAATCGAGCATGTTCAGGTAGTAAAGATCTATAGTAGACATGAAGATGCTAAAAAAGCTTTTGACAGAACTCATGAGTTATCTCATTAGACATGGAATTTAACACTTCAGCTTCAATGGTTCAAACCTAAACATGGTAAACATATTCTTGTAACAAGATCAAGTCACAGAGACCTCACATATAACCTTTAGGCGTAGCTTTTGCATTTAAAGAAGTATCAAATTAATATTCTTGGTACTATAGGCATGAGACGACAGAAGCTCAAATGTAGGCTAAAAGTCTAGACAAGACATGCGCATGTACAAGGTTATTACTTATTTGGCTACTCTTAAGTCATAGTTTCTAGCGGACAGAATAATTTGAACAAACTCGCACGAATCAAATAGATGATAATCCTATAGTCATGTTCTCTAGCGCACAACAGTCGCAACCCACAAATAGAGTTAAGCACATACTGAGTTTTAAGAGACATAGCTGGCTTTTAAACTTGGCATGCTTTCAATAAATGCCGCACGGCATTCAGCATAGCCAAGTTCAAACAAAACGTGCAAAGAGAGTAAAAAGAAGCGAAAAGTAAATCGAGAAAAACTAATCTATTCTACCAAACATTCAACACATAAAGAATCGTAACACGTCGTTCATGAGACTAACCGGTTATGACGTGCAGAACACTACAGAAAAACTAGAAAACCAGATTCCAGGACAAGCTTTAATCAACTGAGCGATGAACTTCTTGTAATAACTCAGCGATGCCAAAGTTTACACCTTGACTCTCAGCTAGCAGAGAGAAACAATAACATAGGAAGACAACCAGAAAGTAGTAATCACAAGAAAGTATTATAATAATAGTGAATAGCAGTGAATGAAAGTCTCTCCCACAGCCACCATAACAATGGGTATTTATAGTTAGCGAATTACTGAGGTTCTAATTTTAACAAGGTAAGACATTAATAATAACAAACACAACAAAAAGAAAAATCTGATTCAGCAAATAATAAAGTGCAAGTTAAATTAGAGCAAGACTTCATGTTAGAAAAAGAAAGTTTTGAGAAGAAGAGTACAATATCGAGGTCTTGGAAAATCAAATTTAATACACGGGAGAGGACGAATCAGTGTAAAATAATAATAAAAATAATAACAGAGAAATTTCATAAACTTTACCTACTTTGTGACATCTCGAACTTGGACGGATTCTTCAAAGAAATTCCTATCCCGATCTTCGCAATTTCACTTCAAAATCTGTTTTTGAGAGTGGAAAAAAAAGGAAGGAAACATTCTGATTTGTGATCAGGATGAGATTATGCTATAAAATGTGGTACGATGTGGATAGAAGAATTAAGGAAAGAGAATAAAATAGAAAATGAAAAGAAAGATAGGAATTAAATAAGGAAAGTCGGTCAAAGAATTGAAAGAGGAAAAGGTATATTAGCTGGTGGCCGGAAAGAATTTGACGAGGAGGAAGATTGGGAAATTTTGGGCCAATCTCAGAATAGGAACTAGTTAGTTAATTTGTTGCGATTTAGTAAACTTTATCAATTAAATTTCAAGTTATACATTTTACTATTAATATTTCAATTAGATACTTCTAACACTTAGTTCTAGAGATACTTGGTTTTTGTTTAATCCATGGTTAGGATTTGGACATACATTTGATTGAAATTTGAAAAAAGAATTTTTAAAGTTATATTAAAAAATAATTTTTAAAAGTTGAAGTTGTATTTGAACGTGCATTTTATTTGGAGAAAAGTTAAAGTTTTATGAGTGGAAGAAATATTTTCACCCAAAAACTATCCTAAACTAACTTTTGGAAACTTGAAAATTTAATTTTTCAATTTTTTTTCAAAGCATGATAATAATATTTAATAAACAAACAATATTTTCAAAGGTAGTCAAATTTTAATGGTGAAACGGGAGTTATATATATGATATGTTTTAAAACATAAATAAGAAGTATTTTTTGACTAATTTACTCTCATCTTTCTTCAATAAATGTGTAGCTACTATGTTTACTTCTAAAAACAACTAATATTAAAGGCATAATACATAGTTTATCCATCAAACTTGTACCGAAATCTCTCTTACATACCTATTTTTCACGAAAAATCTTTTATATACCCAACCTATCAAAAGTGTATCTAAGACATACATGTTTGGTGTTTCGCCACTTTTTTCCGGCTAGTGAAGGCACACACCAATAATAACGTAACACGTGTTATTGACTTTTAGAAAAAAAGAAAATATTTGAATTTACAATTATAACTTCTTCATCTTTCCCAAGTTGTACAACCCTGGATGCTCCCCTCCCAAGTGAGTACTTCTGCACCAATATCAACGCCATGAAATCTTTATTTTTAGTTTCAATTTTTAAAATATTACGAGAACATTGAATTTCTATCATCATTACCAATTAAATATTTTCCTAAAGTTCCTCGTTTTATATCATCCCTCTTTCAATTTGGCCTAACTGATAATATAGTTGAGTACCAAAATTACTTACACCAACAACAATAATACCATAAAAGAACCAAAAAATTCCAACCCATCAATGGCTGAAATGGAAGAAACTCCACAGACCCAGTTAGAACCCAGAATTCTCACGACATGCATACGAAAAACTCCATGGATTTTTCCTTCAGATTTGGTCACCCACGAAGCGCACCCGTGACGCCGCCATTCAGCGATTTCCTATGTTGAATGTGAAACACTGATTTTCTTTTAATCCACCTTCAAATCTTGGCAAAAATATTTGATGGCATGGTGGTAAAAGAAGGTGATGGTGCAATAATTGGTAGAAGATGGAAAAGACTCGGTAGAATTTTTTCTAAAAATGAAAGAAAATGATTTAGAAAAATGAAAAAACGAAAAGGCTGGACAATTGGCGTCAAAATGAGCCTTTAGACACAAAATTTTAGTTGTCCACTCACCTCTCGTGTGTGTAAAACACGCGAGTGACACGTAATACAAAGATGTGTGTCTTAGACATACCTTTGAAAGGTTGTGTGTGTAAAAGGTTCCCCTAGAAAAAAAAGTATATAACAAGAATTTTGGTGTAAGTTCGACAGGTAAACCTTGTATTTTGCCAATATTAAACCATGTGTATGGGGCTACAAAATTGGTAGTATAAATCAATTCTTATAATAAAAAGTTAAAAAACGAACAAAAAAAATGGAAAACTGAAACCATGGCTCCCAAATCCAAGGAATCAAACTGTACATGAATCTCTTCTGTAATATTTTTCCATTGATTTTCCTTTTGTTTACCTATTTATCTATTCCTTTCCTTTTATAGTTTTTCCCCTTCCTTAGTCCCTACCAGTTCATTTTTCAGCAAAAGAATATCAAGTTTCCCTTTTCTTTCTTCTTCTCTAACATCGCAATAATAAATGTAGGAAATCAAAAGACTCAAAATATAATAATAAAGGAGATAGTTTAAGAAACTCATGCCATGATGAAGGTATGTAACCTAAGATACTCGAAAAGTAGTGGACAAATTTTTTAAAAACTTCTGCCATAAAGTCAATAAACACTTTTAGTCAAATTTAAATGGCTTTTCAAATATTTTGATTCCCTCTCAAGAAATTTTCCTCAAAAAAGAATTATGTTCGACATCGGATTATTGAATTAGTCATATGTAAATTAAATCACATAACCTCATAGACTGTTAGCTTCAGAAAATCTCCATATATAGCATAAAAAATATGCCGCCTCTCCCATCTGCAAAAGAAAACATAAACAAAGAGGAATTCAAGACTCATACAACCATAAAAATGTAAGTGAAAAGAATGTCGAGACATTCCTTTCTAACCGGAGGAAAAAGATAATTTAACAGAAGAAGTAATTAAGGGGAAATGGAAAATTGAGAAAGCAGAGATAATTAATATTGCTGGTCCCAGTAATTGAAAATGTCTCAAAACCAATCTAATACTCGAAAGGTTTTGGAAGCCTGCATTTACGTGAGCAAGAATGCAACATATTGTTTAAAAATGAAACGTTTCTTTATACTGTTTTCCAAAAGAACAGTTACTTATTTTGTAACTGATACTTTATGTGAGGATGTTAAATGGGATAATGAAATTGTGAGAAGGAGGTAACTGAAAATTAAACTGAAAGAGAGAATTAAAAGTGATAAAAGGAAATTAAGGGTAAATTGGCAAAATTTGAGAAATTAGATAAAAAGGAGGGAGAATGCCAAAAAAAATGAGATAAAAGAAAAATAGATTTGCTGGCTTTAGAGGTATGCCACATCATCTCTACTAAGCCCTCCTTTATATTAATATATAGATTAGCGACAGGGGCATATGCAAATATACCCATTTTTTAGATCACCATTGAATTTATATTTGTATTACACAAAACTTATAAAAGCGTATCCGTAGTTCATACTCTTCAATAAAACTTCAGAAATCAAATCTAAAGTTCTCGTATCTTTCAAATACAACTTCAAAAATCCAAATCATAAGTAGTTCTAGCTCTTCAAAGCATCGTCAGATTCGAATCTGAAATTATTCTATATTTCAGTTGTAACTTAAGAAATTCGAATCTTAAGTGGTTTAATATTTTTATTTAACTTCATACTCAAATTCTGAAATTTTAAGTAGTTCGATTTTTCAATACAACTTCAGATTCAAAATCTGAAATTTTGAAACAAAAACTTGTTCGTCGAATTTCAACAATTCAACACACGATTCAATACCAAAATCTACTCCAAATGAGCTCCAATTTGAAACATAACTTTCATATATCACAAATAACAAATTCAATCATCAAATTGGTAAAACAACAATAAATTTAACAAACTTATTTTGTAATTAAGAAGAAGAAAAATCCTAAACACAAAGAAGAAGAAGGCAACATCGAAGAAGAAAGAAATATATAC
>NC_031990.1:87710786-87733541 GCF_001879085.1 Nicotiana attenuata
TATATATATATATATATATATATATATATATATATATATATATATATATATATATATATATATATATATATATATATATATATATATATCCCAAAGTGACTAAAAGTGAGAATTAGTTAAACTTTTTTTAAAAAAAAGTGGGTGGAGATTCAGTGGGTGGCACAAAATTGGGTGCCACATAAAATGTTTACACTTAAACATCAAAAGGTTTTGGACTAGAAAAATATTTCGACTACTATTTTAACTAACATGCCACAATAATAATAATAATAATAATAATAATAATAATAATAATAATAAGTAAATGATAATTAATTATCACTAATGATATTAATATTGAAAGTAATAAACTAATAATGAAATGATAATAATAGGAAAAATTAATTAATAAAAGGTAATTCAAATAGAATTCTTGAAGCATAAATAAATGTACTTTTACGTAAATATGCTTGAACAAGTTATAAAATAAAGGGCAATGCCTTATATTTTCAAAAATATCTAAAAATTTATAATAAAGGTAGAAAATAAACTTATAATGCTTGTAAATAAAATCAAATATTTAACTATCATTATGATTTTTCAAAGTAAAATAGAAGCTAAACGGGATAAATTGAGGTATAAAATGCCAAAATTAAGTGTCAACACTATTTGGCTAGAGAGGGACTCTAAATATTTTGAAGACTCAGGAAATCCTCAACATAAGATTAGAATGGGTTGTATATTTTCATTTCACATTGGGTGTATCTAGAGTCCCTAGTTGATCTTGTCACGATCCAAAATTCACTAAGGGTCGTGATGGCGCCGGACACCATTGTCAGGCAAGCCAACACCAATTTACTCGAAATTTCTTGTTTTAACATTTTCGAAATCGTTTCTGTTATACATTGAACAATAAGTAATGAGTTTCACTGAATAGATATTGATGTCTTTAACAAACTCAATATTAAATAATCCCAGAATCCAGTGTCACAAGTGCATGAGCTATCTCTAGGAAACAATATAATACAACAACTGCCCGGAATACAAATAGGACAGAAAGTAAATATAAAAATCTGAAAGAGACTCTACTGGCTGCGGGTCATCTCGAGAAGTGCATCTCACCTAAGTCCCCGTATCAACCATGCTGCTATGCCCACTAGGCCGCTAGAGATGCATGTGCCTGTGCAACAAAAATGCACAGCAAGTGTAGCATGAGTACGAAAACAATGTGTACTCAGTAAGTATCCCGCCTAATCTCGAAGAAGTAGAGACGAGAGGTCGACTTCGACACTTACTAGTGGTCCAATAATGATACATCAATAATATGACAAATCGAGGATTTATATAAACATGATTGTAATTCAATAGAGTGAAGCAAGTAAACAATTCTTTCTTTTATGTGAAATTCCCAAATTTCTTTTTTCATCATTTATACATATATTCTCAAGCCGGGAAGAAGCAATATCAACTTCAATAAATTTCAAGGCAAGCAATACAAGCATGCGCAAATCATGCCGAGGACGTACGACTCGATCTAACAATATTTAAACTGTGCACTGCCAGAGGGTCGAATGGCACGAACCATAGATGCATCTATTTAATCTACCGAGGCGTTCGGCCCGTTCCACAATAGATAAACACATTTAACAGTCAAATCAATAATTCATCGAGGAGCAATTATTCAGGAAAAGGCAAGTTTCTCTTTTAAAAGTCAAGTAATGATATCTAGTCTTTTGGAAATTCATTTACACGTTCGATATGTTTTAAGCATTTTTACATTTGTCAACAAGGTTGCATTTATTACAAGTAAGCATGCTTTTGGGTCCTAGACTACCCGGACATAAGCATAATAGTAGCTACGCAGGGACTCTCGTCACCTCGTGCGTACGTAGCCCCCACAAATAGGAGCACATAACCAATTAACTCACCTATGGGGACAATTCCCTCTTACAAGGTTAGAAAGGAGACTCACCTCGCTCCAAAGTTCCATAACCGGCATTCCACGCCCTTCCGAAGACTCGAATCGATGCACAACGCTCCAAAACTAGCCAATAATTATGTAAATCCATTAATATATGTTCAATTACTCATAATAATCCCATTTATAACAATTCCTAACCCCAATCGTAAAGTTGACAAAAACACCCTCGGGCCCACATGCCCGGATTCCGAATTTTTTGAAGATAAAGTTTACTCATAACCTCACGAACTCAAATATATAATTTACTCTCAACTTCATGTCCAAAATCGTGGTCAAAATCCAAGAATACTAATTTTCTAGGTTTTCCCTCAAAATCCCATATTTCTACAAATTTCCATACTTTAATCCGTATAACATCCATGTATTTGACTTATAAGGAGTGGGAATTACTTACCTTGCCATTGATGATGAAAACCTCCTCTTGAAACCCTCCAAGAATCGTCCAAGCCAAGAGAAAGATGAAAGAAAATGGCTCAATCCCGACAATAAAACGATTCACTGCCTCCAGACCTTCCGCACATGCGGTCACTTGACCGCTTATGCGGTTCTGCAGGTGCGGCCCCACTACCGCATCTGCGGTCCTTCACCAGGCCCCCTTCTTCCGCTTTTGCGCTCCTCCTACCGCAGGTGCGATCCCGCTTCAGTGGCAACTTGACCGCATCTGCGGTCCCAGCCTTCTCCCTTCGCAACCGCATCTGCGCTCGTTTGGCCGCTTCTACGGCTTCGCACCTGCGGCCAAAACCTCGCAGGTGCGGTTACACCAGATACCAGCTGCTGAAATCCTTCTTCAAATTTCTAAATTTGATCCGTTAACCATCCGGAATCCTCCCGAGGCCCCCGGGACCCCAATCAATCATACCAACCAGTCCCATAACATAATGCGGACCTGCTCGAGGCCTCAAATCATATCAAACAACGCCGAAATCACAAATCACACCCCAATTCGAACTTTATGAACTTTAGAACTTCAACCTTCTACATTCGATGCGGAAACCTGTCAAATCACGTCCGATTGACCTCAAATTTTGCACGCAAGTCATATTCGATATTACGGACCTACTCCAACTTTCGGAATCGGAATCCGACCCCGATATCAAAAAGTCCACTTCCGGTCAAACTTCTAAAAACCTTCAAATTTTCTATCGTTGGCCAAATGACTCCAAAACGACCTACAGATCTCCGAATTCACTTCCGATCGCGCTCCCAATACCAGAATCACCATACGGAGCTATTCCCAGACTCGAAATCCCAAACGGACATTGATAACACTGAAATGCACTTCAACCCAAACTTATGAAATTCCTCAAAAATGCTAACTTCCACAATAGGTGCCGGAACATTCTCGAATATTCCAAAACCCGATCCGGACATATGCCCAAGTCCGAAATAATCATACGAACCTGCTGGAACCTTCGAATCCCAATTCCGAGGTCGTTTACTCAAAAATCCAATCTTAGTCAATTCTTTCAACTTTAAGCTTCTGAAATGAGAATTTTCTTTCCAAATCAACTCCAAACTTCCCGGAATTCAATTCTGACCATGCGTACAAGTCATAATACCTGAAGTGAAGCTACTCAGGGCCTCAAACCGCTGAACGACGTGCTAGAGCTCCAAACCACCGGTCGGGTCGTTACATTCTCTCCCACTTAAACATACGTTCGTCCTCGAACGTGCTAAGAACTGTGCTGGGATTGTCCGAAATCACTACTCAATACTTTGTGCACTTACCCGTGCTACTACAACCCAGTTGAGCACGTTAGCTCGATAAATTCTGAAGATATTCCCTTTTATGCAAGCAAACAAGCTTGGAGCCCAATTCCAACATCCAGAATTCTAAGCCAGGCCTCCTTCCAACACATGAACATCGTATCAATCACTACACGAGGTACCAAAACATGACTGCATACCTTTGCCGAATTCTCACCATGCACCTCATCGTCCATAGGACCATAGTAACATTCTCTGATCATAATAACCGACATTCCCCGAACTTGATGCTCACAATGCACCTCATGATATATATAAGTCTTGTTCTAACTCTTATAATACTGCCACGACGGAGGAGACGCGTAGAAATTCATAACCAACTGCCAAGTCAACAAATCATTGAGGCTACACTCCTGACAAGAACATTACCTTATTCTGAACCAAATAATAATCTTTGCTCTTTAATACACTTCATACAATCCGATTGCACTGATCCTAGATCCAATAACCTTGTCTTACCCAGTACGAATGCTCAGGCAACAAGTCACCCCAGACATGGCCAAAAGTCTCATATGATGCCACAATGTGCCAATAGGCTACCAACTCGAACG
Organism: Nicotiana attenuata; assembly: GCF_001879085.1. NCBI lineage: Eukaryota > Viridiplantae > Streptophyta > Magnoliopsida > Solanales > Solanaceae > Nicotiana > Nicotiana attenuata. The sequence continues at coordinate 87,715,065 of NC_031990.1, forward strand.
TGATACATAAGAAAGACGATCTCTGGAAGGGACTACTCCACTCACGCAGCTAATATGAACTTTCCTCAGAAAATGGGAACAAAACACAAAATAGAATATAAGGGACTATAATTATCATCACATTGTTGCAGCGTGTAACCCGATCCGCATATAAAACTCACATAAGGAGATACACATCGAGCTAAATTGCTCATTACAACAAAATACCGAATATCGGTCACAAGCACGCTAAGTGCATAATACCATCCCTGAGGGGGACATTAGCACCATAAGCTAACAAACTCAAGCACAACTGAGGTGCGATATATGTTTTAAAACTAAAGAGCTCACATAACACCATCGCTACGCGGAACCTCTACGCATAAGAAAATTATCGAGCCATTCACAACTCACACGGCACAATATAGCATTACATGAAATAGACGATGACAAATTAACATCCAACGTCCGAATACTCCTTCATAAGGAGAGCTATGCTGAAATGAACATATTCGGCCTGATATAGAGCCCATATTCATATTTAAATCCATCCACAGACCTCAAGCTGATTCTGATCGTACCGAACTAGGCCAATAATCTTTTCTGGGTCCATAATAACCCCCTTTTCCCATAGCACACAAGTACAACCATCATAACCGAGGTAGTCCTCCACAGTCCACAACCCAATAAACCGAGTGCCCTCCAGGCATAAATTCTCAAATTAACGATATCACCACAATCTTCATACTTGGTTTCATTCTTCAATCAATCAAGCAACTACATGCCACACTTATACAATCTTCCCGTGGGGCACGCTCCCACGACCTTCCGTTATAGATAACAAGTCTGCACATCCATACTGTCGGCCGCACTAACGCTGAAAAGTGATCAAGAATCCATAACCAGGATGCAAAGCCTCTCACAAAACACCAATCTCAAGTGACGCTAAAGACAATGCCAGCTTAGTCTAATCATTCAAATCCCTTTCACGCTCATCCGAGCTCGTGACATCCTTGTCAACACCAAACCGTAACCTTGATCCTCACTTTCAAATTTCCATATCACTCACTGCACCCAGCATGCCAATATGCGATAGCACAAGATCTTCATCTTAACTCATGGACCACTAATATGGTAAATACTTCATCACCTGGAAACTTTTTACTTAACTCATTCCAAGAGAACCATAGCAACACACGAGTGAATTCTCACAACCGTAGAAGATGCTATTCTTCAAGTAGTGGCCTAAACCACCATAGCCCTTTCCGGGATCCGCCTACACATAGCAGGCTATAATACCAGATTACTTCCGAATAAAATCAATTATGACGGCCGACAAGCCTCACACGTACCATCACAAATCACTTGCATAACTTAATCACGCTGAAGAAATTGATCACTGCCACCAGTATGCAAACTCAACCATGGCTAACCAATCCAACCTCTTCCAATTTATCCTTAATTTCCTTAGAATAATAATAACTTCATTCAACACATAATGCAGTCAACCCGAGTGGCCCTGTAACACGAGACCACGCTGTCTCAAATCCCATGAACCACCTCATACCTTCCTTGTGTGCATATTCGCATCTTGACTGGCACATCCATTCTGATAATTTCTCTACGAATCCGAAGTCATTTTCTCTTTTTTTCCCAATGCTACACTGCAAGTCAAAACATCATAGAACATTCCGAGCCTCTTATCATAAGCTGCTACAAAAGCTTGATTCTTAACCATACTGCGGGCTTGAACCCTTAGGCACCGCATTTTGACCTTTGAATTTCACTAGGACCATTGTTAAGAGTCTCCACTCTGACATGGTCCCGAGTATACTCAACTACAAGGCTCCGCTAGCACATGACCACCCTCTCAAAGAAGCACCCGGCCGAATCACCTTCCTTGCAACTCACTTCTACACGAAGCATACTTCCTGAGTCTTCCCAAAGCCTGCACATGAATCGATCTGCCAATTATAGAACACATTCTTCAGTTCCTTTGCTCAAATTACTACTGATGTCCTCTTTCCTTAGTCGCAGTAACCCATCAATATGCCGATAGCTAGAAATCTCACAAATAGGCGACCGGGCAATCCAACAGCCGGTGGGACTCTCTCACTTAGCTTGAAGCCACTATTACACAACTTTGGAACCTACCAAGATTCTTCATCTCTTATTGACATGACCTTGCGTAATTAAACCGCCAGATTCCTCGAAATCCTTCCTTTAGCATTTCACGAACACTCTGAATCTCTAGCAACATTCACATATTAGACCTCTTACCGGATAGTCAATGGAATCCTTCGCCGAAGCTTTGCCAACCACGCGACCGCTGATTTGCTCATAGGAGACATCCCCAAGTGTGGAGACTACGCGCCGACATCTTCCAATGTCGCTGCCCGCTGCCCGAGGTACAATTACTACGACATCAATAACCCATCCTGAGCCCGTGCTCATCCGTCAGCTGCAAAAGTCCATTCACTCCTCGGGGACATTAACTAAATGTGCTACAATGTATTCCAATTCAAAGTTATGTTGTATCCTTCTTTGTATCAAGCAGCTCCTTTTCGTCATATCAAATCTCCCGCCGTTATGCTAGCCAATATTTCAAATTAAGCTCGTAGACCCAATCACCGTCCACTAAAAATTCCCAAGTCACTCCAAACTTTCCTCAAGGGTGTAGTTATCCTACCACTGCATCCACGTGCTACTCTGTCACTCTCCCACTTTGGCCAAACCCTCTTCATTAAGCAACTATCCAACTTTCGCTTCTTACACTTGGCCTCCTAGAAATTTAACCACCGCCTGACACTTTCCACATGTCCTTCCTTATCCTTCGCCACTCAGCTGATGCCTTAGATCAATAATCTAACTCAGTAGCTCTTGAACCAATAGACCGCTACTAACTTTAAACCTCTCCGGAGATCATCTCTTCTCGAGCCCTCGACATTACAAACATTGATTCCATCCCGAATCACCGCACCCCGCAAATCTCTGACAACCGCCTCTACATTGCTATCTTGCAATATCCTGCCCCTAAGGCGAATTGTAGAAGGTTTTAACACCGACGAACTTAGTACATTCAACAAGGACAACGGCACCTCATCACAGATGAAAATTCCACCATGCTCGCAAATACCAAGCCTCGTTACTCCATCAACCCAAATCTAAACATTCCTAGCACGATTGCCTTTCCTCCACCGGGAATAAAATACCGACTCTCAAAACCATACGCTGAGTAAACCTCCCTTCGAGTCATTCACTGCCCCGACACGTAGGCAAGCATCCTACCATCACATCAATACCGCGCGACAATCGTTCATAAGCATCATAGCAACTTGTGCCTAGCCTCAGAGCTCTTAGAAGTACGACTACTGAGCTGAAACAACAGAACATCCTTCCGCAAGGCGACGACAATAGTCAGATCAACAACGCAGGGAGAAGCATCCCGTACCACCTCTGTAGTACCTTTAAAATTTCTCAATTCCTGATTTATAATAAGCGCTTCATGTCGCATAAGATTGAATTGGAAGGAAATAAAGGCAAAAGCCTCAAAGGAATCAAACCGCACGATGAGGAATCAAGAAGGAAAGTACTCCTAACAGCCCTATAGCCTCCCGAAGATAAGTACAGACGTCTCTGTACCGATCCGCGAGACTCTACTAGACTCGCTTATGACTCGTGAGACCTAAGGGAACCTAGTGCTATGATACCATGTTGTCACGACCCAAAATTCACTAAGGGTCGTGATGGCGTCGGACACCATTGTCAGGCAAGCCAACACCAATTTACTCGAAATTTCTTGTGTTAACATTTTCGAAATCATTTCTATTATACATTAAACAATAAGTAATGAGTTTCACTGAATAGATATTGATGTCTTTATCAAACTCAATATTAAAGAATCCCATAATCATCCGAGAACCCGGTGTCACAAGCGCATGTGCTATCTCTAGGAAACAATATAATACAACAACTGTCCGGAATACAAATAGGACAAAAAGTAAATATGGAAATCTGAAAGAGACTCTGCTGACTGCGGGTCGTCTCGAGAGGTGCAGCTCACCTACGTCTCCGTATCAACCATGCTGCTAAGCCCACTAGGCCGCTAGAGATGCATGTGCCTGTGCAATAAAAATGCACAACAAGTGTAGCATGAGTACGAAAATAACGTGTACTTAGTAAGTATCCCGCCTAATCTCGAAGAAGTAGAGACGAGAGGTCGACTTCGACACTTACTAGTGGTCCAATAATGATACATCAATAATATGACAAATCGAGGATTTATATAAATATGATTGTAATTCAATAGAGTGAAGCAAGTAAACAATTCTTTCTTTTATGTGAAATTCCCAAATTCTTTTTTTCATCATTTATATATATATTCTCAAGCCGGGAAGAAGCAATATCAACTTCAATAAATTTCAACGCAAGCAATACAAGCATGCACAAATCATGTCGAGGACGTACGACTCGATCTAACAATATTTAAATTGTGCACTGCTAGAGGGTCAAATGACGCGAACCATAGATGCATCTATTTAATCTACCGAGGCGTTTGGCCCGTTCCACAATAGATAAACACATTCAACAGTCATCAATAATTCATCAAGGAGCAATTATTCAGGAAAAGGCAAGTTTCTCTTTTAAAAGTCAAGTAATGATATCTAGTCTTTTGGAAATTCATTTACACGTTCGATATGTTTTAAGCATTTTTAAATTTGTCAACAAGGTTGCATTTATTACAAGTAAGCATGCTTTTGGGTCCTAGACTACCCGGACATAAGCATAATAGTAGCTATGCACGGACTCTCGTCACCTCGTGCGTACGTAGCCCCCACAAATAGGAGCACATAACCAATTAACTCAGCTATGGGGACAATTCCCTCTTACAAGAATAGAAAGGAGACTCACCTCGCTCCAAAGTTCCATAACCGGCATTCCACGCCCTTCCGAAAACTCAAATGGATGCACAACGCTCCAAAACAAGCCAATAATTATGCAAATCCATTAATATATGTTCAATTACTCATAATAATCCCATTTATAACAATTCCTAACCCCGATCGAAAAAATGCCCTCGGGCCCACGTGCCCGGATTCCGAATTTTTTGAAGATAAAGTTTACCCATAGCATCACGAACTCAAATATATAATTTACTCTCAACTTCATGTCCAAAATCGTGGTCAAAATCGAAGAATACTAATTTTCTAGGTTTTCCCTCAAAATCCCATATTTCTACAAATTTCCATACTTTAATCCGTATAACATCCATGTATTTGACTTATAAGGAGTGGGAATTACTTACCTTGCCATTGATGATGAAAACCTCCTCTTGAAACCCTCCAAGAATTGTCCAAGCCAAGAGAAAGATGAAAGAAAATGGCCCAATCCCGACTTTAAAATGACTCACTACCTCCATCCCTTCCGCACCTGCGGTCATTTGACCGCTTCTGTGGTTCCGCAGGTGCGGCCCCACTACCGCTTCTGTGGTCCTTCACCAGGCCCCCTTCTTCCGCTTCTGCGCTCCTCCTACCGCAGGTGCGATCCCGCTTCTGCGGCAACTTGACCGCATCTGCGATCCCAGCCTTCTCCCTTCTCAGCCGCATCTGCGCTCCTTTGGCCGCTTCTACGGCTCCGCACCTACGGCCAAAACCTCGCAGGTGCGGTTACACCAGATACCAGCTGCTGAAATCCTTCTTCAAATTTCTAAATTTGATCTGTTAACCATCCGGAATCCTCCCGAGGCCCCCGAGACCCCAACCAATCATACCAACCAGTCCCATAACATAATGCGGACCTGCTCGAGGCCTCAAATCATATCAAACAACGCCGAAATCACAAATCACACCCCAATTCAAACTTTATGAACTTTGGAACTTCAACCTTCTACATTCGATGCGGAAACCTATCAAATCACGTCCGATTAACCTCAAATTTTGCACGCAAGTCATATTCGACATTACGGATCTACTCCAACTTTCGGAATCGGAATCCGACCCCGATATCAAAAAGTCCACTTCCGATCAAACTTCTCAAAAACCTTCAAATTTTCTATAGTTGGCCAAATGACTCCTAAAACGATCTACAGACCTCCGAATTCACTTCCGATCGCGCTCCCAATATGAGAATCACCATACGGAGCTATTCCTAGACTCGGAATCCCAAACTGACATTGATAACACTGAAATGCACTTCAACCCAAACTTATGAAATTCCTCCAAAAATGCTAACTTCCACAATAGGTGCCGGAACATTCCCGGATCTTCCAAACCCTGATCCGGACATACGCCCAAGTCCGAAATCATCATACAAACCTGCTGGAACCTTCGAATCCCGATTCCGGGGTTGTTTACTCAAAAACCAATCTTAGTCAATTCTTTCAACTTTAAGCTTCCGAAATGAGAATTCTCTTTCCAAATCAACTCCGAACTTCCCGAAATTCAATTCCGACCATGCTTACAAGTCATAATACCTGAAGTGAAGCTACGCAGGGCCTCAAACCACTGAACCATGTGCTAAAGCTCCAAACGACCGCTCGGGTCGTTACAGATATCATCGGGTCCTTATAACTAACACAAGACTTGTTGACTGTGTTGTTTTTGTTCGTCTTCCTTATTTTTTGGAAGTCTTGTAACTAGGGTTTTTTTTCTCTTCGCACTATTTTATTGCTGAGACCTTATTTCTATATCAATAAAATCTGTTACTATTTTAAAAAATAAATAAATATCATAGCATCAACAATAGGCAGAACTTATAAGTTGGTACCGAATGAGAAGTTGTAAAGACCCGGCCAGTCATTTTGTGTATTTGAGCCTCATTCCCCTATTTGATGTTTCATGTATGCTTCTTTATCATTTTATACCTTGGGGTGGTTGGTTTTATTTGGGAAAAGTTTTGGAGTGAATTGAAACACTTATTTCTAAGGCTAGAAGCCTAAGTTATAAAAGTTGACCTAGGTTTTACTTTTGTGTAAATTACCCCGATTTGACTGTATACAGATAGTCACCTCGTTTTTTAGAGAGTAATGACATGAAACGATTTGAGCCTTCGATCTTTACTTCGATATATCATGACGCAAGCAGCAGAGGTAACCGAAACATCTCGTCGGTACAATTTCTCAGGCATATGTGCGTCAGTCGACAGTCGGCCACTACCGGCTTTGAACCGTCATTGCGCAACTATAAGTACCCTCTTCTTCACTTTTCAAACTTTTACTCCAAAATCTTCTTCACTCTGGTCTTCAAAATTCTCCCCCTTCCTCAAAGCTTTATATTCTCAGATCTTCGGGTTCCTTCGCCTGTTTCTTCGCAAAATTCCAAGTGTTTTTTCTCAGTTCCCATTCTCCTTCACAAAAGTAAAATGGCTAAGACTTCAAAAACAGTTCCACAAAAGGAAACCTCTTCTTTATCAAGGCCCGCCGGTGATGGAACTATGGCGGAGCCTCCCTTAGAGGACTTCGTTCCAACAAAGTGCCCTACTACTACCGACTTTAAGGTAGATAACACACCCTCGACACCGTGTCGATGCGAACCGATGCCGAGATACATATGCACAATTACTGTCGGTCTCCTCGACCAAGTTAAAAAGGACTGAAAATGGGTTGACAAGCATGTAGTGGTGCCCTCGCCTGAGGAATCAATCACTACTCATGTGAAAGGGTTTTTAAGTGTTTACACTTAGCCTTTCACATTGGGTCATTTAGACCCCATCATCGTTGCCTTATGCAAGAGGTATAATATGACTCTTGGCCAGATCCATCCATCATTCTGGAGGATCGTGATCCTCCTCCAATTTTTTGTAAACAAGATCGAGGGACATCCTTTCACCCTCGATCACCTTATGCGTCTCTAGAGTCCCCAGCTTTATCGAGGAGGATTGATCAAGCTTTACCGCTGAGCCACCAAACCCCCGTTCTCGAGCATAGATGAGACCCGAAATCGAGGTTGGATGGGCCGATTTGTCCGAATAAAGACTTCGGACCTAATCCCTACCGAAGACATGCCGTTTCTTGAAAAATGGAACATGAATTGTAAGTATTGCTTTGCCTTGAATATCTGACTTTGCCTTTTTACTTCTCATCCTCTTTCCTCATCTAAGTTTTTTGTGTTGCAGTTGTGGCCCAAGTGCCGGAAGTAATCCCCGACCTCAGGCAATGGGTCGAGGGCTTAGTGTCGTAAAAGTCTTACTCCGAGCGTGCATGGATGGAGTTATCAAAGGGTCAATGGGAGGTCCGTAACCATGGTAATCTTCTTTTCTTAGTACGATTTCCATTCAGGCTTTGCATTGAGCTTACTTCTCTTTTACCTTTTGTAGGCCTCAGAAAGGATGTAACAGTGAGGCCCCCATTTGCTGAAGAAGAGGCACCATCATTTGCCCCGAAGCAGGCCAATGAGAAGAAAAGAATGGAGGCTCCGAGCTCTCCGGGCATGGAAAAGAAAAAACCGGAGAGGAGGCCCCATAAACCTAAGGGGAACGTCATCCGCCTAACTATGGATTTAGTCCAACTGCTAAGGGAAGAGGCTGAAGAGGACGAAGAAGAAGAAGACACCAGGCTGGTGGCCCGTGTGCGAACTCGCACCGAAATTCAAAGAACTATTGGGCCGGCGGGAGCTGAAACTGCTTTGCCTCGTTTTGACGAAGTCCTCGAGCCAGAAAAAGTTGAAGACGCTTCACCTCAAGGTGAGAAGGCCGTTGAGGAAGTGGTCGATGATGGGGTAGAAACCATGTTCGAGGCCCCCCAGATGAAGGCGGCGCCCCCGAAGATTTACTTGGGGCAATAGAGATTCACTATAAGAAAAATGGCCTTTAGCGAAGGGAAAATGGTCCTTAAGAGTTAATTTTTGGTCCCTAAATGTCAGTAGCAAATGATCGTTTATATAGCAGATATATCATTCTGCTGGTATATCTCTCTGTGTTGTTATTACATAGTAATGTTGCCTTTTGTTTCTTTTAACTAATTAAAGTCGAGACTCTTTAAATGCCAAAGAGTTTCTAAGTGAGTAGCTTGACTTCTAAGCCTTGCAATATTTGCAGCTGATATTAACTTTGTAACAAAAAATCCAAAACATAGTTAATTTAACACTTTAGGAATGATAATACTTTGGCACCCGGTGGAAGGAAGCCATATTTGGTAGCATTCGTAGTGGATCCGACCTCATTTTTTGTCTTTGATTGTTTCACATTAAACCTACAAAAAAATCAAAAGAAAACAAAATAAGAAAGACATGATGAAAATAATGTATTAGCAGAAAAATCATGTAATTAGAATGTACACATTAATATACTAATACATAAAAGATATTTTACCTCAGTCCATTCTTTTTCGTTTACTTTGTGAAAGATTTTCTAATTATTTAATATCATCATCCATTTGTTGCACAATCCCATAGGAATCACGAGGTTTTATTTTCCTAACCACATGCCAACCCTTATTGGAATTGTCATTAGTATAAAATATTTGTTATGCTTGGTCCGCTAATATAAAAAGCTCATTTGTTTTCAAAAACTGCCCTCAATTAACACTTACAAAATCATATTCATCTTATTTAACTCCTTTTGTTTCATCATACACATCAAAGCAATTATATCGAAAACAATTACTCTTCTACCAGTTCGAATTGCAATTCAAGTATATCCGTCAAAACTCCATAGTAATCAAGGCTCTCGCCATCTTTACAAGTCGCACCAAATACGAGCATCCCACAATTTTGAGTCTTTAACTCTTTATCACATGGACATGGTATTTCATGCATTTTTCACTGTTCTTCTAAAAGCTTAATTCAAAAACTTTTACACCCCAACTAAGTAGACTTCATCAAGCCGAATATCAACAAGTTGTATTCACTGCTATGCCATAAATTTGGAGGTTACATAAGAATCAAACTAGAAAAAAGATATAGGATAATGAAAGTACTATAAAATGCACATAACCCTCTAGGAAAAAAATATATAAATTAAATATTAGAGACTTCTGTAAGGAGCTAAGCGGGTTGAGCCACGAGAAGTTGTTAGTGTTTAGCCACAAAATGACAATATTGAGGAAATGAGTTAAGAGTTAATAAGTATTAACTTATGACGTTTAAGAAACTAAAACTAATAATACTCCAAAAGAATGTAAGCTGCAAATTGATTGTCAAAACAGAGAACACATAATTTCTCAGTTCAACGCTTATCAACTAGTGTACTAATTGTTACTCATCAATAATTTCTCAGGTCATTAGAAATACATAACCTTCATTGTAATGAGCTATAGTTAATAATTACTTTATTAACAAATGATCAAACTTAAGGATATAAAAATAATGAGATACTACCGGAATAAGATAAACAGTAAATTAATTGTCAAACAAACGGAACACATAATTTCTCTGTTCAACACTTATCAACCAGTGTACTAGTTACTCATTCCATGTATTTTTTATTTATAGTTATATTATTTCATGCTTGTGAATTGAATTAAACAAAAACTTGACTCTAACCCAACATTGTCACTGTCTTAATACTGATATAAGAAAAAGACAAAGATAATAAAACTACTTAATATGAATGCAATAAAATCAAACACTCGGTTCTGGAAAATTTCACTTTCGACTATAGCGATAAAACTAAAACGTGTAACGACCCGGCCGGTCGTTTTTAGAATTTACGCCCCGATCCCCTATTAACTGCTTCCCCCAAGCTTATTTCTGCTATTTTGATTTGCCAGGATGTTCGGTTTTGAGTTTCGGAGAGTTTTGGGACACTCAGTCCCTAAATGAGAGCTTAAGTGTTGAAAAATTTATCGTAGTCGGAACAGTGTGAAGACATCCTCGGAATGGAAATTCGATGGTTCCGTTAGCTCCGTTAGGTGATTTCGGGTTTAGGGGCATGGTCGGATTGTGTTTGAAGGTCCGTAGCTAATTTAGGCTTGAAATGCCAAAGGTTGAATTTTGGAAGTTTCCGGTTCGATAGTGAGATTTTGATCTGAGGGTCGAAATGGAATTCCGATACTTGCAGTATTTCCTTCATGTTATTTGGGATGTGTGTGCAAAATTTCAGGTTATTCGGAGATGGTTTGGTTAGGTTTCTGATCGAAAGCGTATTTTGAGGAAATTTGGAGTTCTTAGGCTTAAATCCTTGATTAATTCGAGTTTTCGATGTTGTTTTAGGTGGTTTAATGATTGGTAAAAGTTTGAATGAGGTACTAGGTGTTATTGGTGCTTTTGGTTGAGGTCCCGGGGGCCTCGGGATGATTTCGGATGGTTGACGGGAAGGGTGAAGAAGTGTTGCAGCAGCTGTAGTATTGCTGCTTCTGGTATTTCCGCATCTGCGGCTTGGGAACCGCAGATGCGGCGCTGCAGAAGCGGCTAAAGGGACGCATAAGCGGCTTTGGGTCATTCTTTCAGAAACCGCAGATGCGGTGTGTGGCCCGCAGAAGCGGTACCGCAGGAGCGGTGTGAGGCCCGCAGAAGCGGAACCGCAGGAGCGGTTAGACGCCCGCAGATGCGAAAGCTGGCTACTTAAGGGAAAGTCGCAGATGCGACACTTATTTCGCAGAAGCGGGACCGCAAATGCAGTCCCAGGGCCGCAAATGCGGAAGTAGCTGGGCAGATCATATAAATAGTTGCCTTTGCGAAAATTGGCTATTCTTCCACCATTTTCATCCGGGTTTGAAGCTTTTGACAGGGGTTTTTGAGGAAATCAAAGGGAAATCACTTGGAGGTAATGTCCTTGACTTCATAACTCATTTTTATGTGATTAAAGACCTAATTAATGGTGAGAAATTTGGAAAAAAAGGGGTAACTAGGGCTTGAGTTTAAGAGACCTTTAATTGAGGATTTGAGGGGTCATTTGGACCCCGATTTCAGTGTTCTTGTTATGAATAGACTCATGGGAGTACGAGATTTCTGAAAATATAAATTTTACCTGATTTCGAGACGTTGTCCTGAGGGGCATTTTGGTCATTTTACCTAATTTTGCGTCTTAGCTTAGAATTTAATTATAGAATCAGTTATTTGAAGTGTTATTTACATTATGAAATTGAATTGAATATATTTGGGCCATTTGGAGTTGGATACTCGTGGCAAAGGTGTGGTTTCGAGTTGATTTTGAGCCGGTTCGAGGTAAGTGGCTTATCTAACCTTGTGTGGGGGACTTTTCCCCTTAAGATTGATATTGTGGTAATTGAAATGCCTCGTGCGTGAGGTGACGAGCGTGCACTTGTACTAATTGTTGGAAATCCGGTTTTTCTTTAAAAATAGCCTTGAATTGTGTTCCTCTTTTCCCTACTTACACTGTTTGGATATTAAACTTGTTGTAGCTTAGAGAAGCATGTCTGCTTGACTAAATTGCTTTATCTGTCTTAACTGTCTTAATTGTATTACATGAATCATGCTAGGTTAGGATTACCTGTTTCACTTTGATCTGAAATTGATTGGATTGAATTTTGCTGTTGCTGTGTATTTACTTTGGGACTACGGAACGGTATTCCGGGAGATCCCCCTGCACTTTATTTTGGGACTACGGGACGGTATCCTGGGAGCTCCCCTGTATGTTTACTTTGGGACTACGGAATTGCATTCCGGGAGATCCCCCGCACATTTCTGAGTTGGACTACGGGACTGCACCCGGGAGATCCACTGGAGATGATATTTATATTTCAAGACTACAGGACGATATCCTGGGAAATCCCCGGTTGTTATCTTGGAGCTGAGATGCATTCTTTTACTGTGTTTTACTTGCCTTTGTAATAGTTGTTGCTGTCCTTTATGTCTTGTGTTATTTATTTACACTGTCATTTCACACTGTTAAATCTGTATCTTATTTAACCTCAGTAGGGCCCTGACCTTCCTCGTCACTACCCAACCGAGGTTAGGCTTGGCACTTACTGAGTACCGCTGTGGTGTACTCATTTCTGCGCATGTTTTTCATGTGCAGATCCAGGTACTTCTACACAGGCTTACCATCCTTGAGGTGGGGAGAGCTTTTGGAGACTTCGAGGTACATCTGCCGCGTCCGCAGACCAAAGAGTCTCCATCTTTATTCTATCTTGTAGTATTAGCCCTTCTATCGTACTGTTGATGTAGACATTCCGGAGTTAGAGCATTTTTACTATATTTCTCTCAGCTTGTGTTCCCGTGAGTTTCCGGGTTTTGGGATAGTATTGTAGAAGTTTGAGATATTGTGCTGTACATGCCAAGTGGCATTTTACATTTCATTTCCATTTTGTTAAATCTTGGCTTTAAGTTATAATTTCCGCAAGGTTTCGATTGTTTTTCCGCACTTGTTAGGCTTACCTAGTCGTAGGGACTAGGTGCCGTCACGACAGTTCACGGAGGGCGAACTGGGATCGTGACAAAACGGGGCTGATTGAAAATAGAGTTGTTAGTTCTCATTTCGTTAAGTTACAAATGAGCCACAAATACTCCAAAAGCGAAATACAATAGCAAGTCCCAGTAAAGACTTTCTAAAGCTAAGCCAATGCACACTAGACTCACTAAAAGTTAGAGAAGTTGAGAAAAACTAACTAAATATTACATTAAATAAGTTTTCAAAAGGCAAAAAGTTGTTTAAAATCTAACACTATATTCCTGCAACAAAAGGGTTGAAACATAACAATTCACTAATAACATTCCAAACAAAATGAAGTGAAGATCTATTTTTCACGGAAAATAAATAATTGAAAACATATCTATACTCCAAGCTAAATATAAAAGGGAGTTCCTCGAAGCACTAATTTCAAAAACTAACGAACAGAGTATAGAAGATGAAGAACAAATTACAAGAAAACCAAACAAAGAAAAGTCTTTTACAAACAATTTACAAAGGGGACACGCAAGAAAACGTAATCTTGAAAAGAAACTGATTTTACAAAATCTTGCTGAGCAACCACAAAATAGAATCGCTAAAGATAAAATATATATTTTAAAACCTGGATTTATCAAAAACCCAGATGAGAAGTAATAAATAAAGGTTGTCTCATAGGATATGTATAGAGAAAGAAAGTATGCTTACTTTTGGTGAGATAATCGTCCATTCCTAGTTTAATCTTCTCCCCAAACCAGCACAAATGGATTGTAAATCTACCTTGACAGAGATGAAAGAGTGGAAGAGTAAAAAAATGTGGCCCTGATTTCAGTATACATACCGTAATTCATAGACTTTGAGAAGAATATGCAGGTTGAGGTTTAAAGGGTAGTGATTTAGGGATTTTAAGTTCTTTGAGGGATATGAGCCGTGAGTGGAGCCAGCTAAAGTTTCTTATTTCCTTGAAAAAGATAAAGATTTTTTAGTTAAATTTTTAAAATTTTATTCTAATTTAGTGTGACGCCTCTTTTTTGCGCTAAAATTATATGATTCAGGAAAACCCTTTTATGAACTAGACTTAATTCTCTTCATTGATTTATTAAAAAATTAGACAATTAAGGACCAGCATATATTCTCATCCCTAGTAGTGTACTTTTAGGGACCGAATTTGAACCCCGACACTAAATATTGGTCACTAAAAGGCTTTTTCTTATAGTGATTGGAGATTTCCCCTCGTTGCCTTCCTTCTCCGATTCGACGATCAAGGATGCTCAGACGATGGAGATTTTCCACGGTGAAGGGGTCCATGGAGCAGAAGACCCTTTCTGTGGTTACATTGTTAGAGTGGAGGACGTCACCGGTCTGGATGACTTTGAAGTGCCGAGGAAGGTCTCGAATGAAGCCTCATCGAGCTTTAAACTGACTGATCAATTCCCGGCCCCCAATGTAGATCCAGGGCATAAGCGGTCACTTATCATCTCGGTCCCGGAGGATGCTCGGGTTTTTTCTGCCCTCGTAGTTGGAGATAACAACTAATGATCCGATTCTGCAGTTTCAACAGAGGCTCAAACATATCAAGGGCCTCGGTTCAAGCAAAGAAAATCGAGTAGCTTCAGTCCAATTTAGCCAACTTGGCCAAAGAGCTCGAGGTGGCCAAATTTGAGGCGGTCGCGGCCAATATTAAGGCTCATGCTAATGCGACCCAATACAAGGCCGATGTTGAAGCCACCCTATTGTAGGCCAAGAGCATGGTGGATCATGCAAGGTAGCAAGCTCGAAGGGAGGCCCTTGAGGGGGCCCGTGATCAAGACTTTGATATATCTGCTGAAATCGAGATTTCCATGGCAGAGGAAACAAAGGCTCGGAAGCTGGCTTTTCCCGAGGAAGACTCCGAGAGTTTGAGCGAATCCGGTGGCGGAGAAGACTCTAAGGGAGAAGATGCCTCTTCTGATAAGGACCATGCTACTTAGGCTTTGTAACTTTTGTAATTTTTTCATTTTTTGCTTTGAAGCCGACCGCCCTTGTATAAAACTCTTAATCGGGCCATATGGCTCTTGTAAAAAGATTATGATGAATATATGAAACTTCTTACCTTCCATGGCTTCTGAATCTATTGTCTTTTTTGTTATTTCATGTAAGGGTCAAAACGCCTTAGCATAAGATTATGAAGTTGTGTTCGAGGATCTAAGATTTGGGATGATGAGGACCGATAACAAGCCCTGCCCTCGACCGTTTTAAATCGATGGACCTCGAATGATTATTCGAACTTGAGTTTACGTAGCCCTTAAGCTTAATGATCGAGTGAAGACCTGCTCGAACCCGAAATAAGGTAGCCCTTAGGCTTTCTAGTCGAGTGAGAATAGTTTCTCAAACTCGAAGTGAAAGTAGCCCTTAGGCCTTTGTAAATTTTGTATTTGGCCGAACTGGCCTTTGTAAAACGATTGTTTGAACATATATATAAGGCTTTCTACCCTTTTCGGCTTTCAAGTTTTTTCCTTTGTTTTATCATTCGTGTTCACAAAGGTTGTAATGCCGATGAAATAACGAGGTTGTGTTCGAGGGTTCGAACAAAACCTTGCCTTTATTGCCTTTCTGGGTTTAGGGGTGTTCCTAATTCGGTTTGGGTCGGTTTTTTCCTACAAAGAAACCAAACCAAGTAAGTCGGTTTTTCAAATATTAGAACCAAACCAAACTAATTAAGTCGATTTTTTATCGATTCGGTTTTTATCACTTTTTGTCGGGTTTTCGGTTTTTTCAGTCATTTATCGATTTTTTTCTTAAATATGAGACATACACTACCAAACGCATATTTCGGTGACTACATTTTCAACGTAACACTATCAAATCAATTTCTCTTTGAGAAATCCATCATTTACCAAGATTTATTGATGATAATTGAATAAAATAGTGATGAATAATTTGAGTACTCAATTAAAAATTGATTGTTTTTAACATGAAATAAACTATTGTACTTAGCAAAAGAAAACTTCCAATCAAACTAGAATGTAAAGGCAAATAATTAGATGATTATAATAGCAAAGAACTAGACTAAAAATATAAATGACTAATATGTACCATAAAATTTTAGAAACTTTATATAAAAATATACATATATATATATATATATACATATATATATATACAGGTGTAATAATAAATTTAAATAGCTATTTTTATAGTCNAGGATCGAATGGCGCGAACCATAGATGCATCTATTACCCCGCTCGCGAATCATATATGCGACGCAGGTACACATAGAAACACATATTCAAACAGTCAATCAAGACATTCATCAAAGAAACAATTATTCAAGGAGGTGTAAATTTCCCTTTTACAAGTCAAGAAAATGAAGTTTAATTCTTTTAGAAAATCATTTGCCACTTCGATATGATTTAAGCAATTTAAACTATAAATAAGGTTACATTTATCACAAGTAAAACATAATTTTGGGCCCTAGACTACCCAGACACAAGCATAATAGTAGCTACGCACGGACTCTCGTCACCTCGTGCGTACGTAGCCCCCACAAATAGGAGCACGTAACCAATTAACTCACCTATGGGGACAATTCCCTCTTACAAGGTTAGAAAGGAGACTCACCTCGCTCCGAAGTTCCATAACCGGCATTCCACGCCCTTCCGAAGACTCAAATTGATGCACAACGCTCCAAAACTAGCCAATAATTATGCAAATCCATTAATATATATTCAATTACTCATAATAATCCAATTTATAACAATTCCTAACCCCGATCAAAAAGTTGACAAAAACGCCCTCGGGCCCACGTGCCCGGATTTCGAAATTTTTCGAAGATAAAGCTTACCCATAACCTCACGAACTCAAATATATAATTCACTCCCAATTTCATGTCCAAAATCGTGGTCAAAATCCAAGAATACTAATTTTCTAGGTTTTCCCTCAAAATCCCATATTTCTACAAATTTCCATACTTTAATCCGTATAACATCCATGTATTTGACTTATAAGGAGTGGGAATTACTTACCTTGCCATTGATGATGAAAACCTCCTCTTGAAACCCTCCAAGAATTGTCCAAGCCAAGAGAAAGATGAAAGAAAATGGCCCAATCCCGACTTTAAAATGACTCACTACCTCCATCCCTTCCGCACCTGCGGTCATTTGACCGCTTCTGTGGTTCCGCAGGTGCGGCCCCACTACCGCTTCTGTGGTCCTTCACCAGGCCCCCTTCTTCCGCTTCTGCGCTCCTCCTACCGCAGGTGCGATCCCGCTTCTGCGGCAACTTGACCGCATCTGCGATCCCAGCCTTCTCCCTTCTCAGCCGCATCTGCGCTCCTTTGGCCGCTTCTACGGCTCCGCACCTACGGCCAAAACCTCGCAGGTGCGGTTACACCAGATACCAGCTGCTGAAATCCTTCTTCAAATTTCTAAATTTGATCTCCTTTTGGAAAGAGCCGCTAAATTAAGTTCTAGTTTAGGTGAAGGTAGTATGACCGCTTACCNTTCGAACAAAACCTTGCCTTTATTGCCTTTCTGGGTTTAGGGGTGTTCCTAATTCGGTTTGGGTCGGTTTTTTCCTACAAAGAAACCAAACCAAGTAAGTCGGTTTTTCAAATATTAGAACCAAACCAAACTAATTAAGTCGATTTTTTATCGATTCGGTTTTTATCACTTTTTGTCGGGTTTTCGGTTTTTTCAGTCATTTATCGATTTTTTTCTTAAATATGAGACATACACTACCAAACGCATATTTCGGTTCGGCCCCTACTATCCATTGGAGCTTCCGATACCAAGCCTGGAGCAGACCTTCCAACCGGCAGATACTATATATGGGTCAGAAGAAGATGAAACATTGGCAGCCATGAAGAATCTGTTTCTGGAGGATGATGATATGGATTGTTGTGTTCTTTTCGAGGAGGAAGGGGAGGAAGGCCCTTCCATACAAGCGGTGAACCGGGGAGACCGCCTCAGCAATTGGTCAATTAGAACCGTCAGGGCCCGGAAAGTTTCGGGGTAGCAAGGCTAAACAAAAGTACCATGCATCTCATTTTACTTTTTACTAGCTGATTTTTTCCGCATTGTCTTTAATTTTGAAAAGAGCTCCGATGTTCCAAACAATCATGAATTTAGTCAAAGCATTTCGGTTTATCATATATCTCGCTCTTATTATTTTCTCTATCATTTTACTCTATTTTTCACACAGCATTTACTATTACTTACTTTGATGATGAACCAA
>NC_031990.1:87733561-87856536 GCF_001879085.1 Nicotiana attenuata
CTTTAGAACCGGTTTTGAAGAATTTTTTCTATTCGAGGCCTATTTTTGTTACGGATTTCGGACGTCTCCGAACCGTGCTAAATTGGTCGTAGCCTTTTAGTTCGGGTGTAGCCTAGTGAGCTCGCTTTCCCGAGTTATCTAGGCTTGCCTAAGATAACAGTCCCCGAGTGGATATGGTTGTGGCCTTTAAAATTCGAGGGTTTCCTAAGAGGTCTTATGCCCTCGATGTTCAATGGTTCGATTTGTTCGAGTTTATCTTATGGATGACAGTCCCCGAGTGTTGGAGTGATTATCCGAACTCCAGTTGCGATCGGACCTTGCGCTCGTTTCCATAATAGATCGAAAGCAAGAGGTTGTAAAGTGGAAATTTTTCCAAGACATTAAATAGTTGCAAGGAAAGTACTTCTCTTTATTCTTGTCAAAAATAATCACACATGCGTACATGTTTTATGTCAAGGCTCGGGCAATTTATGTGGGAACGCTTTGTTTTGACCATTTGGCCCTTACAATAAATCCTACCTATTTAGACCCCTTCATTTCGAAATAAATTCCTTGCTAGAACAATTCAATATCCGAGGGTGCCCCCCCCCCCAGTATTCGAGGTTGATTGTAGAGAAATCTCGGATACGAGTTCTTGGTCATGTCGTTTGGGTTGACCAATGCCCCAGCAGCATTCATGGAGTTGATGAACCGAGTGTTCAGGCCATATTTGGTTATGTTCGTGATAGTCTTTATTGATGATATTTTGGTGTACTCCCGCAGCCAGGAGGAGCACGAGCAGCACCTTAGAGTGGTTCTTCAGACTCTGAGGGATAGTCAGTTATATGCCAAGTTCTCCAAGTGTGAGTTCTGGCTGAGTTCAGTGGCATTTCTGGGTCACGTTGTATCAGCCGAGGGTATTCAGGTGGACCGGAAGAAGATAGAGGCAGTCAAGAACTGGCGTAGACCAGCATCAGCGAAGGAGATTCGGAGTTTCTTGGGGTTAGCAGGCTACTACCGTCGGTTTGTGGAGGGGTTTTCATCTATTGCAGCCCCGATGACCAGGTTGACCCAGAAAGGTGCCCAGTTCAGATGGTCGGAGGAGTGTGAGGCGAGCTTTCAGAAGCTCAAGACAGCCTTGACTACGGCACCGGTGTTGGTCTTGCCCACAGGATCTGGGCCTTATACCGTCTATTGTGATGCTTCCCGTATTGGACTTGGTGCAGTATTCATGCAGGATGGCAAGGTTATAGCCTATGCTTCGAGGCAGTTGAAGATTCATGAGAAAAACTATCCAGTGCATGATTTAGAGTTGGCAGCTATTGTCCATGCCTTGAAGATTTGGAGGCATTATTTGTATGGCGTGGCATGTGAGGTGTTCACTGACCACAAGAGTCTTCAATACTTGTTCAAGAAGAAGGAGTTGAATTTGAGGCAGAGGAGGTGGTTGGAGTTGTTGAAGGATTATGATGTCACTATCTTATATCACCCGGGGAAGGCCAATGTGGTGGCCGATGCTTTGAGTAGGAAGTCCGCCAGCATGGGTAGTCTTGCTTATGTTCCGGCCAGCCAGAGGCCGCTTGCTTTGGATATTCAGGCCTTGGCCAATCGATTTGTGAGGTTGGATATTTTTGAGCCCAGCAGAGTGTTAGCTTGCACGGTTGCTCGTTCTTCATTATTGGAGCGTATCCGTGATCGGCAGTTTGATGATCCCCATTTGTGTGTCCTGAGAGACACGGTGCAGCGACGAGGTGCCAAGCAGGTTACCTTAGATGCGGGTGGAGTTTTGAGAATGCAGGGGCGAGTTTGTGTGCCCAATGTGGATGGGCTTCGAGAGTTGATCTTAGCGGAGGCCCATAGCTCCAGGTACTCTATTCACCCGGGCGCCGCGAAGATGTACCAGGGCTTGCGGCAGCATTATTGGTGGCGTAGGATGAAGAAGGATATCGTAGCATAGTGGCTCGTTGTTTGAATTATCAACGGGTTAAGTACGGGTATCAGAGGCCTGGTGGTTTACATCAAAGGATTGAGCTTCCCGAGTGGAAATGAGAGCGGATTACTATGGACTTTGTTACTGGACTTCCGTTGACCCGGAAAAAGTTTGATGCGATATGGGTTATTGTTGATAGGCTGACCAAGTCAGCGCATTTCATTCCTGTGGCAGTCTCTATTCTTCTGAGAGGTTAGCTGAGATCTATATTCGGGAGATTGTTCGCCTTCATGGCGTGCCCGTGTCTATCATTTCGGATCGGGGTACGCAGTTTACCTCACGCTTCTGGAGAGCAGTTCAGCGAGAGTTGGGCACAAGGGTAGACTTGAGCACAGCATTTCATCCCCAGACAGACGGTCAGTCCGAGCGGACTATTCAGATTTTGGAGGATATGCTCCGAGCCTGTGTTATTGATTTTGGAGGTTCGTGGGATCAGTTCTTGCATTTGGCGGAGTTTGCTTACAACAACAGATACCAGTCGAGCATCCAGATGGCTCCTTATGAGGCTTTATATGGTAGGCGATGTCGGTCTCCGGTTGGATGGTTTGAGCAGGGAGAGGCTCGGTTGATAGGTACGGATTTGGTTCAGGAGGCCTTGCACAAGGTCAAGATCATTCAGGAGAGGCTTCGTTCAGCTCAGTCTAGGCAAGAGTTATGCAGACCGTAAGGTTCGAGATGTAGCTTTCATGGTTGGTGAGCGGGTATTGCTCCGAGTGTCGCCTATGAAGGGCGTGATGAGATTTGGGAAGAAGGGCAAGCTTAGCCCTAGGTACATTGGCCCGTTTGAGATTCTTGATCGAGTGGGAGAGGTGGCTTATAGACTTGCGTTGCCGCCCAGCTTATCAGCCGTGCATCCAGTTTTCCATGTATCCATGCTTCGGAGGTATCACGGCGATCCTGCCCACGTGTTAGATTTCAGTTCTGTCCAGTTGGACAGGGACTTGTCCTATGAGGAGGAGCCGGTGGCTATTCTGGACCGGCAGATTCGTCAGTTGAGATCCAAGAGTTTTCCTTCTGTTCGTGTTCAGTGGAGAGGTCAGCCTCCTGAGGCATCCACCTGGGAGTCCGAGTCCGATATGCGGAGCCGTTATCCCCATCTTTTTCCCGACTCAGGTACTCCTTTCTTTTGTCCGTTCGAGGACGAACGGTTGTTTTAGAGGTGGAGAATGTGACGATCCAAAGGGTCATCACCTGCATTCCTACTCCCTATGTACTTCTGAGGCCCTGGAAACCTCATTTGGGGTTGCCTCGAGTTGTGTGCGCAGTCCGGGCGCGTAGCCGGAAAAGTTTAAATATGAAATTTGTGAGAAAAATTGTTTTCTGAAAATAATTAAAGAATTTGAAAGTGTTACTTGTTTTGAAGACTGTGCTGTCGGGCTCGTATTTTGGTTCCGACGCCCGGCACACAAGTCTTAAATATGATTTAAGCAATTGCTGTAAAGTTTGGTAAGATTTGGACGTCATTTGACGTGTTTTGAGCTTGAAGCAGTAAACTTGATGTTTTATGAAAATTGGAAGGAAATCCTGGGTCTTGAGGCCTAATTTGATGCTTATGATGTTGTTTGGGCGATTTGATCGCACGGATGAGTCCGTAGGATGTTATTGAGTTAGTGTGTATGCTTGGTTTGGAGCCCGAGGGCTCGGGTGAGTTTTGAGTAGGTCCCGGGAGGCCTTAGGCTTAAAATAGCAGATGTTGCAGTGTTGCAGGCCCCAGTGCGGCCGCGGTCATTCCCGCGCGGTCCGCGCTGGAAGCCACGCGGCCGCGATGCAGTCCGCGCGGTCCGCGTGGCCAGTTTCAGAGGGATCCTCAGTCTTGGTTTGACCAGCGCGGCCGCGCACCAAGTTCGTGCGGTCCGCGCTGGGAGATTCAGAGAAGACCCCAGGTGCAAGACACCAGCGCGGCCGCGCACCAAAATCGTGCGGTCCGCGCTGGGTAGGTTCAGAGAGTTGTTTTCCCTCCCTTCCTCGGCGCGGCCGCGGGGCATTTTTGCGCGGACCGCGCCAGTCCTCCAATAAAGTATATAAATTTGGGATGTTCAGTCATTTTATACTTTTTCAAAACCCAAAACATAAGAGGCGATTTTCCAAACGATTCTTCTTCTTCAAAACGATTGGTAAGTGTTTTCTAACTGATTTTCTTTACTCCTTAACATCCTTAAACATAATTTCAACTTCAAAACAAAGATTTTAATGGGGAACTTGGGAATTTAGGGTAGAACCTAGGTTTTTCTAAAATTGGGGGTTTTGGACCTCAATTCGGGGTCCGATTCCAAAATAACTTTCATATTTGAGTTCTTGGGGGAATGGGTAAACGGGTTTTGGTTCGAACCTCGGGTTTTGACCATGTGGGCCCGGGGGCATTTTTGACCTTTTGGGGTAAATTGATGAAAAAGCTATAATTAGTCATTGGGTTGGATTTGTTTAGCATATATTGATATCATGAAGTCCTTATTGCATAGATTTGGTCGAGTTGGAGCCGAATTCGAGAGGGAAAGCGGTTGTGGAGGATTGTATTGGCCGCGGAAGTTGAGGTAAGTGTTTGGTTTAACCCTAGCTTGAGGGAATAGGAGTCGAGTCTTGTTTGCTAATTGCTAAATGATCGAGTACGGTGTATAGGCATGGTGACGAGTTCCTATACATTGGGGTCTAGCATGACCGTGAGTCCTTATATGTGAGTTGTTTGGATATTGTTATGCCCTCCATGTCATTGATGGCTTCTATACGTGGTAAACATATTGGGAATGATATTGTGATTGTAGAACTTCGTGGAGCATTGGCTCGGCCTGAAATACAAATGGTGAGAGCATGTGAAATGAGAAATGCCTTAGAGCTTGACACGAGTGCTAAGGAGAGTTAGGATATAAAAATGAGAGAAAAAGAGAAATAACGATTTACTCTTGCATGGTTGTCATTGGTTGTTTGTGTACCCTTGTTGGGATTTCTTTCCAAATACTTGTTTACTCCCTTGCCCTTTATTTGTGACTGTTGCTTGGGCAAGGTTGAGAGTTATAATTGTGGATCGGGTTGCACGCCGCAACAGTGTTATATGTAGATCGGGTTGCACGCCGCAACAGTTATAATTGTGGATCGGGTTGCACGCCGCAACAGTGATAATTGTGGATCGGGTTGCACGCCGCAATTGTGATAATTGTGGATCGGGTTGCACGCCGCAACAGTGATAATTGTGGATCGGATTGCGCGCCGCAACAGTAATTGATGCAAATGTGTTTAGTGTCGGTATTAGTTTCTTGTTCGCTTTAAATTGTAAGTTGCACCTAGATTGATTACTTCGGATTTACTGTTACTGTTGTTATCTCCCCACAGCATGTTTCCCCCCTCCCATATTTCTAGTTGTTTGGTATCTTGTTTCCGTTGTATATTTATAACTGCACAGGTTTATGTGGTGTCCAGTCTAGCCTCGCCACTACTTCGCCGGGGTTAGGCTAGACACTTACCAGCACATGGGGTCGGTTGTGTTGATGCTACACTCTGTGCATTTTTGCACAGGTCCAGGTTTTGAGCAGCAGCAGCAGCATTAGCACGGGGGCGCACCTTCAGTCCAGAGAGAGACCCGAGGTAGCTTGCAGGCGTCCGCAGGCCCGGCGTCTCCCTTCTATCTTTACATTTTGGCTGTCATCTCATTGTACCCGAGATAAACAGATTATGTTTCTTTCAGACCTTGTATGTAGAACTCCTTAGATGTTCGTAAGTATGTGACTCCAGTCCCGGGGTAGAGATATATGTGTGGAACTTCTGTATTATTGATCATCTATCTACATTTAAGTCTTCCGCTTACGATTTTAATTCCGTCGCCTTAATTTAATGCCGTTAATTATCAAAAGGGAACAGGTGTTTAATGAATTTGTTAATTAAAGTTGGCTTGCCTAGATCCGTTAGTAGGCGCCATCACGACTCCCGATGGTGGGAAATCCGGGTCGTGACATTCCGCTTCTGCGGATGTCGCTTCTGCGACTTTTGGCCGCTTCTGCGGCTTCCTTAGGCCTGGCCCCTTCCGCTTCTGCGATATCACTTCCGCAGATGCGGTCCCGCTTCTGCGGAATGTTGACCGCATCTGCGGTCCACGAACCTTCGAACAATTCCGCTTCTGCGGCTCCCTCTACCGCTTCTGCGGTCCCATTTCCGCAGAAGCGGAAATACCAGCAATCAGCAAACCTCAGCCTTCCCAAAAATCCATTTTCGATCCGTTAACCACCCGGAATCCACCCGGGGCCCCTGGGACCCCAACCAATCACACCAACCAGTCTCAAAACACATTACGAACTTGCTCGATGCCTCGAATCACATCAAACAACACGAAAATCACGGATTACACCCCAATTTAATCTTTATGAACTTTGAACTTTCCAACTTCTATTTCCGATGTTTAAACCTATCAAACCACGTCCGATTGACCTAAATTTCGCACGCAAGTCATATTTGACATTACGGACCTACTGCAACTTCCGGAATCGGATTCTGACCCCGATATCAAAAAGTCAACCTCCGGTCAATCTTCTCAAAAAAAAACTTCAAATTTCTATCCTTAGCCAAATGGCTCCAAAATATCCTACGGACCTCCGAATTCACTTCCGATCGCGCCCCCAACTCCAGAATCACCATACGGAGCTATTCACAGTCTCGGAATACCAAACGGACATTGATAACACTGAATTGCACTTCAAGCAAACTTAAGAAATTTCTTCTAAAATGCTAACTTCCACAATAGGCGCCAAAACACTCCCGAGTTATCCAAAACCCGAACCGGGCATACACCCAAGTCTGAAATCATCATACGAACTTGCTGGAACCTTCGGATCCTGATTCCGAGGTCGTTTACTCAAAATTCTAATCCTAGTTCATTCTTTCAACTTTAAGCTTCTAAAATTGAGAATTCTCTTTCTAAATTAACTTTGAACTTCCCAAAACTTAATTCCGACCACGAGTACAAGTCATAATACCCGAAATGAAGCTGTTCATGGCTTCCGACTGTTGAACGGAGCGCTAGAACTGAAAACGACCGGTCGGGTCGTTACAAAAATGGCCAGCCCAACCCATCCTTAAGAGGGCCGCAGGCTAGGGCCGGCCGGCCCTTCAATTTTTTTTTTAGAAAAAATAATTTCTTTAAATCCTTAAATATTTTTTCGTGACATAGTCGATTAATCATGTAAACAACTTCTGTTTGCTTGGAGCGTACAGAACGCTTGATATTTGACGACGAATCTCGTAATTGAAATGCAAATTCTCTATATCTCTAGCTCTTCTTTTTTTAAAGTTACATGAATATTTTCTTAATGCTTTTCTTTCATTTTTCTCAGATCCAAGGATTTCTTCAATAAGTTTATATGGTGAGGTTTTTTAATTTAGGATTAACATCATTTGCTGATTTCATTATTATAGACCATAAAATTTTTAAAATCCCTCAAAATTTGCTAGTGGTCAATTTTTTTTTTGTGTATTTAAATAAAATTTTTCTATAATGAAGAGCACTTTAAATATTAATAATATATTAAAGTAATCCAATCTGAAAATTGGCCACTTAAAGTAATATTTTTGAAAGCAGATTATTATTGGTCACCTAAAATTTTTCGAGTTCGTTATTAATTAAGCAAAAGTCCGTAATATTTTGTCATATTACATGCATGTCAAAATTCTAAATTCTTGGGCCGAGTTTATAAGCCTCAATTTTAAATGTGCTAAAAAAATCCCAGCCCAAACTAACCTAAACTCTCAAGTCACAGGGTGGTTAGTTTGGCTCATGACTCGAAGCTTTTATGGATACTAGTATCTATGAACGTGCGTTGCACGTTAATAATGGCACGTGATGGTTTAAACATTTAAATCATTTAAATGTCCAAAAATATCATTACATTAGCATAATACCTGAATTCAAAATGAAAGGACATCATCAGAACTTACATAAATGATCAATTTAGTCATGTTAGTTAGATAATTATGTATTATAGTTTAAAAGTATTTAATGTGATGGTATCTTATCGAACATTTCTTTGTAGATGATATTTTTTAGTGTATGTTTCCTTCTAATGCTTTGGCTGCTCTGCCATAACCAGAACTCTTGTTGTCGATATTGATATCTCTCTTAAAAGTGCAACATATAGTTGTTCGTGCAGGAAAATATATTGCGGTAAATATAGTCCAATATTTAGGTTTTTTGTCTTGTGCTTTATTTGTTACCGAAAAATTATGTACACACAAATTTAAAGTATATTCTTTTGTTTAGGAAGACGAAAGTTAAATTCGGGGATACAAATATACTTAGAGCGCATTGACTAGTATCATAATTTTTGCATGTATGGCGTTATTGTCAAAACTTCTCATACCATCTGTGCTATTACATAAGCTATCCAGCGGATCTAAGTTTTTCAGTAGCATGACGGGCATATTTTTCTTTAAAATCAATCTATATGCAACAGAAGATCAATTTTAACTTAGTCTATTATATATATACAGTGGCACTAACATAGATAAGGAAAATAAACGTGACAACAAATTTGTATGGTAGAAGGCCATTTGGTATTAAAGTATTTAAGTATTCTTCTTGGTAGTAATTGTTGGTATCATTTTCTACTAAGTCAAAAACTGAAAAACATTTTATTTTTTTACCATAAAACTTCGCAATCAACCTTTTATTTAGCTGACCAACATATTCATTTTTGCTAGCTAAAATAGTTTTTTAATTTCTATCATGCAATTTGCACAAATTGCGTTTTAATCTAATAATGGAAATATTTCCTTTATTAAATACACTACTATTACCACTAGAGTTGATAACTAAGTGTTCTAGAAGAACCAATTGTTCTTTTATTTGACGCTCTTCTTCTTTTTCGACACGAAGCAAGAAGTCACTGAATACTGAATTCGTTTATTTTATATTTCTTGTCAGTTAAATCTTTTTCATTTGATGCCATAAGTATAATTTGGCAAGGTAGTACAGACTCTTCTTTCGTCGATTTTGGAACTACTGGTAGTACTTGACAGAAACCACCTTCCAATTCATTAGTTTTTCACCAAACGGTGCATTGATATTTAATATATCTCTAGAACTCCGGGCATTATTTTGATCATTTGACACTTAACCATAAACGCTTTATCTCGTATTATCAATTATGCTTTTCCTTTAATTTAGAATCATTTCTCTGCGTTGTTATATTTGTGATGGTTATTTCAATTGTTTGAAGAGGTATATCAAGTCTAAAGTGAGTGACCTCATAATAAATCCTTGTTGGTATATCACTTGTTATTATTGCTAAAATTATCATGCCTCTTGATATGATATTTGCAAGTAATGCATGACATAGAAAAATTATTTCGATTCTGCCGGAGGCGTCTACAAAGGATAATCCCGCCATACCATAGTCGATTCTTTATATATAGTCTTGAAAACTTGTTCTTGTTCAAGATTTAGCTTTGATTGTGCTTCCTCAGACACTTGTATGTTCGTTTGATTTTTAATGCTATACTAACCTTTTTTACTTTGTGATCTAGTTTTTTTAATCTCTAACGCTCTTTTTATGGAATAAATTTATGTACCCTAAGATTTTTTTTAACTTGAAAAATAATTTAATCATATAATGAATTTAAAATATTTGAATTTAGTTCTCTTGCTAAATAATTAATTGAAAGATTTAATTATTTGGTCTTAACATAAAAATAATTTATTTTATATTAATTAGATTCTTAATATTAGTCCATCTCTTCTTTTGAATATTTAATCTTAATTATAATTTTATCCACCATAAAATTTATTTTCAAAGAGTAAAAAGATCGATCTTACATTCCACATTTAGATCTTTATATGTACAGAATTATTAGTGCTATTGACTCTTACGAATCATTTTTCTTTCTCTTTCTTAAATATTCTTAAATATTTTCTCAGTTTTTGTTTAATAATTGGTATATTTTTTAATATTCCACGAAAAATTGATAATAAAAAATATTATTTGGGAGGAAAACAATTCAAATATAATATAAAAATATATTATGGGGATATTTTTTCTCTCAATTTCAACGTTTTATGCAATCAATTTAACATTACTTTTATCTTTTCTTGGTATTGGACATTATGGATGGAATGTGTTGCCAATACGGAGGATTCTTATTAAATTAATTTTATTAAACCTTCCTACATATTTTTAATAAGAATGTAATATAGATATAGATATAAATTAATAAATATAATTAGCTTAACTCCATTTGATCAAACCTGCAATCATGTGTTAATATAATTTATTAGGTAATTTTTCCTAATCTGTTGCTCTTTATTCTTCTTGGGTAGTTATAAGGTTTTCAAAATTGAGTACATAATGTGCAAAGAAACAAAGAAAAGGTTAGAGAGATTAAGGGCATGACGAAACACATG
This sequence comes from Nicotiana attenuata, assembly GCF_001879085.1. Taxonomy (NCBI): domain Eukaryota; kingdom Viridiplantae; phylum Streptophyta; class Magnoliopsida; order Solanales; family Solanaceae; genus Nicotiana; species Nicotiana attenuata. Next base: position 87,743,908 of record NC_031990.1, read on the forward strand.
TCTATTTGTCAAAGTTCTTATAGAATGAGAAAAATCATGAAGGATGCATAGCTTTTAAATTGTGATCCAATAATTTTTTTTCTTTGGATAAATGATGCTTGTAACTTTTGATTAGCTTCGACATGCATATTATTAGCATGAGTTAATTCCTTATTCTACTGCAAATCTTTATTCTAATATGTATTATTTCTCATTGTGTCCTTTCCTTATGAGTTATTATGTTTATTATATAATATATAATAATATATATATTAGAATAATAATACATATATATTATATATAATAATATATATATATTATTATAAAAGCATGAATACAATGTCGGTTTACAAAAATAACCTTATAATATTAAACATAATAACTCATAAGGAAAGGACACAATGAGAAATAATACATATTAGAATAAAGATTTGCAGTAGAATAAGGAATTAACTCATGCTAATAATATGCATGAGTTATTATGTTTAATATTATAAGGTTATTTTTGTAAACCGACATTGTATTCATGCTTTTATAATATATATATATATATATATATATATATATATATATATATATATATATATATATATATATATATATATATATATATGCACAGGTTTATGTGGTAGTCTGGTCTAGCCTCGTCACTACTTCGCCGGGGTTAGGCTAAGCACTTACCAGCACATGGGGTCGGTTGTGCTGATACTATACTCTGTGCTCTTTTGCACAGATCTAGGTACCGGACAGCAGCAGTAGCTCGGGAGTCAGCCTTCAGTCTACCGAGACACCCAGGTAGCCTTGCAGGCGTCCGCAGGCCCGGCGTCTCCTCTATCTTATATTTCACTCTGTTATCTCATTTTTTCGAGACAAGCAGTGTTATATTTCTTTCAAATGATTGTATTTAGTACTCTTAGTAGTCCGTGAATGTTGTGACACCAGTTCTTGGGTAGAGGCATATGATGATTTCGGCATTGTTGTTCAATTTAATTTACGTCTTTCGCTTTTATTTCATATTTTCACTGTTATTTAAATATTTAACGCTCGTTATTATGATTGATAAAAAGGATTTAAAATAAAAAAGTTAGGAGTTTATGAATTGTGGCTTGCCTAGCTTCTACGAGTAGGCGCCATCACGACCCCCGAGGGTGGGAAATCCGCGTCGTGACACGTTCGCGAGTGGCAAGACGCGATCGCGAAGAAGGAATTTTGGTCAACGGATTTTTGTGCTTCGCGAACGCGAGGCTCTGACCGCGTTCGCGAAGAAGGTTTTCAATGCCTGGGCAGAATGTTTAAATAGCCATTGTCTGCAATTTTGAAGCTATCTTTCACCATTTTTGGGCGATTTTGGAGCTTTTTCAGAGGATTTGAACAGGGATTCAAGATATAACACCTGGAGGTAAGATTTGTAAACTCAATACTCGATCCTATGTTAATTCTTAGTTGTTTAATCATGAAATATGTGGAAATTAAAGCCTAGAATTGGGAAATTAGGGCTTGACTTTGGAGAGTGTAAATTGGGAATTTGAAGGGGCAATTGAGGTCTGATTTTGATGTTCTTGGTATGTATGGACTCGTGTGACGATGAGGATTCCATTGATGTGACTTTTGTCGGATTCCGAGACGTGGGCTTGGGGGCCGGGTTTGAGCAATTTCGGGATTTTTGATGCAAATTGGATATTTTTGAGTGAGCTTTGTTCCCTTAGCATATTTTAATGGTTGTGTACTGATCGTGGCTAGATTTGGAGCATCCGGTGGTCGATTCGTGCAGGCAAAGGCATCGCGGGCTAGAGTTGGACCGGATCGAGGTGAGTAATGATTGTAAATGATGTTCTGAGGGTTTGAAACCCCGGATTGCACATTGTAGTGCTATATTGAGGTGATGCACACGCTTGATGACGAGTGTAGGGTCGTGCACTAGTGGGAACTGTGACTTGGTTCGTCCCGATTGATGATTTTAACGCGTATTTGACTGAAATCTATTTGTTAACGTCATTATTTGGGTTGAATGTCATATTTGGGCTTCGTGCCAACTATTTGAACCCTTCGGGGATTTTTTTTGATATTTCCTCACTGTTTTGACTTTATACTCGAACTCAGTCATGTTATCTTCCACTGTTTTCAAAACTCAGCCATGTTCACTCAGTTTTAATACTCAAATGATATTTAAATGATATTTTGGGCTGAGAAACACTGTTTTACTGTTGCCCGAGAGGCTTATGTAATTTTTGGCTGAGTAAGGCCGAGGGCCTGTGTTGTGAGAATATCTTTTAGGTCGGGCTGCACGCCGCAGCGGTGATACACTGATACTGATTTGAGGCCGAGGGCCTGAGTTATGTACGCCACGAGGTGGCTAGATTGATATGAGGCCGAGGGCCTAGATTTGATGCCATGAGATGGCTTGTTATTGCGCTTGGGTCGTAAGGGGCCCCTCCAGGAGTCTGCACACCTCCAGTGAGCGCGAGTACCCATTGTGATGTGAGATATAGCCCGAGGGACTGGTATGGTTCTATGTGATTGCTCGAGGGGCTTGTATTGTTCTATGTGATTGCCCGAGCGGCTGGTACTGTTCTGAGATATTGCCCGAGGGGCGGATTTGTTAATATTGTGCCCGAGGGGTGAACCTTATGTGCTTATCTTTCTTATTTGCCTGTCAATTACCTGTTAAATTGTGTATTTGTGCCCGAGGGGCGGATTTTTGTGCTTATTTGCACTAGTTGTTCTGCATTCATTTGCGCAACCGTTGAAAAAGTCATTTTCAAAGAAGTTTAAACTGAGCTAAAATGTTTTAAGGGATTTTACAGCTTCATTGCTTTCTTACTGATTTTTGAACTACTTATATACAACATGTTGATGCACTTTTCGTGATTTCTTACCATTCAGACTTTAGTTATGATTATTACTCAATGAGTTGGAGTACTCACTTTACTCCATGCACCTTGTGTGCAGATTCAGGTATTTTTTGGACCTGGTAGCGGGTATTGATTGATCGGAGGCAGAGTCGTCGGAGTTTAGCAAGGTAGCTGCCGGCGTTCGCAGCACTGTTTTCTCTCTCTTCATCCCATTAGACTGTACTGAGTACATTTCAGACTTTGTCGGTTGTATTTAGACTTAGTAGATGCTCATGACTAGTGACACCCCGGTATCGGGCTGAGTTGGGTTGTATTCCGCGAATTGTTTTGTATTGTCATTGTTACTTCTGAGTTTATATCATGTTTTAGACGTAATGCTTATTGTTTAATTGCTTAAAGATTGGGTTGGAAATGTGTCGGCTGGCCTTGTCTTCACGAGAGGCGCCATCACGACCGGGTCTGGGTTTAGGGTCGTGACACCCCCCTACCCCTTGTCGTCTCTTAAAAAAATTGTGGGTGCCTCCCGCCACACAAAACGCTAAGAACGTAGGTCCCACATCGTAGTAGAGCATCGTATTATTGTGGTTTCACTCTTTCGGACTCAAATTTTCTGCCAATTTACTTTTCGAAAATACTAAATCGAGGTATTTCGATTTATTTATGTCTAAACTTGTATAATAATGCATATTAGTTTATTTGAATGTGTTTCCATGTCGTTTTGTATTTTATTTGCGAAAGTAGTATGTTATATTTATCCGGACATAGATATTAGTGTTCTAAATAAAATGTAAAATTGAGAAATAATTTTTTCTGTTAATATCCGGATTTAGATATTAGTGTTTCCATGTCGTTTTGTGTTTTATTTGCGAAACTAGTATGTTATATGTACTTTTGTGAATGTTATGTGATTAAAATGTATTTGTTGTTTATATTTAGTTTAGATTATTTATTAGCGTAGTGAAATGTAGAACCTTTTAGCGTAAAGTGTAGAGTATTATAGTGTAGAATCCCTGTAGTTTAAGTATCTCTTATACTGGTAGATGAAAATACAAACTTTGTACAATTAAATAATTAAAAATTAAGAATTTAAATTATAAAATAAACACGCAAAATTATAAAAATATTGAACGCACATAATTATTCATGATAGTTTGGTGCTACTGGGCCTCAAATATCGAGCCTGGAACCCATAGGTATATATACTTTGTACAATTAAATAATTAAAAATTAAGAATTTAAATTATAAAACAAACACACAAAATTATAAAAATATTGAATTTGACACACATAATTATCCATGATAGTTTGGTGCTACTAGGCCTCAAATATCGAGCCTGGAACCCATAGGTATATATACTTTGTACAATTAAATAATTAAAAATTAAGAATTTAAATTATAAAACAAACACACAAAATTATAAAAATATTAAATTTGACACACATAATTATTCATGATAGTTTGGTGCTAATGGGACTCAAATATCGAGCCTGAAACCCCTAGGTATATATACTTTGTACAATTAAATAATTAAAAATTAAGAATTTAAATTATAAAACAAACACACAAAATTTTAAAAATATTGAATTTGACACACATAATTATTAATGATAGTTTGGTGCTACTGGGCCTCAAATAACGAGCCTGGAACCCATAGGTATATATACTTTATACAATTAAATAATTAAAAATTAATAATTTAATTATAAAACAAACACACTAAATGGTAAGACAATTGAATTTGACACACATAATTATTCATGATAGTTTGGTGCTACTGGGCCTCAAATATCGAGCCTGGAACCCATAAGTATATATACTTTATACAATTAAATATTAAAACTTAAGAATTTAAATTATAAAACAAACACACAAAATTATAAAAATATTGAATTTGACACACATAATTATTAATGATAGTTGGTGCTACTGGGCCTCAAATATCGAGCCTGGAACCCATAGGTATATATACTTTGTACAATTAAATTATTAAAAATTAAGAATTTAAATTATAAAACAAACACACAAAATTATAAAAATATTGAATTTGACACACATAATTATTCATGATAGTTTGGTGCTACTGGACCTCAAATATCGAGCATGGAACCCATAGGTATATATACTTTGTAAATTAAGAATTTAAATTATAAAACAAACACACAAAATTATAAAAATATTGAATTTGACACACATAATTATTAATGATAGTTTGGTGCTACTGGGCCTCAAATATCGAGCCTGGAAGCCATAGGTATATATACTTTATATAATTAAATAATTAAAAATTAAAAATTTAAATAATAAAACAAACCCACAAAATTATAAAAATATTGAATTTGACACACATAATTATTCATGATATTTTGGTGCTACTGGGCCTCAAATATTGAGTCTGGAACCCAATAGATTTATATACCCTGTCCTTTTACAGATTAAACATACAATTAATGTTGTTTAATTTACATTTGACGACATGGACGTGCCGCATATACATCCCGGCCCTTACCCTCGTGAGCTATTAGTGCTACAGGGCGATCATAGGTCCGCCCATATATGGGACGGAGAGTTACTGTCCCAAACTCTCCGCGCTAGGAGAGTAGACGACATGTGGGATTTTTTGACGGATAGAGATCTCCAATCCCGTGTAGTCCAGCGCCTGCAGGATACGGGATTCTATAGGATTATTCAGATCGGGCAGATGCAGCTCGACTAGGCTTTGATCACGGCGTTGATTGAGCAGTGGCGACCAGAGACGCACACTTTCCACCTGTCCATTGGCGAGGCCACTATCACGCTGCAGGACGTGGAGGTTTTATATGGCCTGCCCGTTGATGGCATGGCCGTTTCACTGCCTATTACTATGAGTGAGTACATGTGGTTCAACTTGCTCGTTTTCACTGCACAATCAACAAAATAATAAGCTACTGAAATTAATAAATACTTTCCATATAGCTATACCACTTCACTTACAAGTCGTAATGTGATGAAATTCCATGATGGACATTTTTATTTAGGTGATGACTCCTGGATGGACCACCATGATCCAACACACCAAAACTATGCTTGGGTTCATAATTTGTAAAATTCATATCCGGCCGGTACCCCTTGTTGAATATATGAGCGTTAATACAAATTCAATACAACAAAAATGTACATTGTAACACAAAGGAAAATTGAAGTTTACCACTCGTCTTGTGAATTATGTAAAGCAGGCAGTGATAAGTTTAAATCAAGGAAAACTCTTTCATCCGGAACCTGTCCGGCAAAAACTGCTCCAGAATATCCACCCGATGACTGGAGGTTATCCGGAACCTGTCCGGCAACCTCATTGTTGGGAACGTCTTCGACCTTGACGTACATATCCAACATTTTAATTACAAGAAATTCCCAATATTCATCCGGAGTCCTCAGAAAATCCCTCAAAGTTTCATCATCGTCGATGTTTAACTCCAAGTAAAAAGCAACCCCTTGCGGAGTGACGGAATACGGATATCTTCTAGTTACTTTAAGTATCAATGAACGTTTCCTCACACTCATTTTTTTGCATAACAACGATATCAATTTATCGTACTCCATTGTAAGTGATAATTTAACATGACCCTCTGGAAATAAACTGTACCTCACAGAGTTATTCTCTATCACAACCTCACCCCCCCTCCCCCAAATATAATGAAACTCTTATTCTACGCTCTTCAGACATTATGAAAAAAAGCTTGAGAATTTAACGAGAAGAAAAATTTGAACGGGAGTTAGAATTTTTTGTGAATGGATTTTCCTAAAATCCTAATCCCTTTATATAGGAAATGGTTAGCTCTTTGAATGTGCGCTATACACATTTGAATTATTGTTATGTCAGTTAACTTATTGGTGAGCCCATAAACAGGTATAGCGCCGGAAATCTGTGCGCTAAAAAGTAAATCGCACTATTTCCTTGTGCTATACCTTAACGGCAAAAGTTACCATTAAGATATAGCGCGGCGCATTTCGGCATTATATATAGAAGCGTAACTTTTTTTTACACTCATTAACGTCACATTTGTCCAAAAAGACAATAAAAAGGTTCCGGACTCTAATATCATGCGTGTTTGTAACGGATAATTAATAATCCAAATTATCCGTTTCATTGACTCCGCCCGTCCGTTTTTTGTAACGGAAAACGTTTCCTCTGCCCGTTTTAATTTGCGTAAATGGCCATTTTACGTAACTGACCTCTGAAGAGTTACAACTCTTCATTTGAACTCAATAGGTTGGGGCTATAAATTGCAGTCCATTCTCTCAGATTTTCCATACGAATTTCTGAGTTCTCCTCCTTTCTTCTGATTGTTTTAACTACAAAGAAAGCAACAGTAAGTGTGATTTGTTACCGATCTTTATATTCGCTGAAACACTGGGGGTTTGAAGTACCGCTACACCAGTGTGTAATTTTTCTATCCTGGGAGGAAACAATCAACAACCTTGGGTACTAGGACAGGATTAAATTCCTTAAAGAAACACTGTGAATTCAGTTGGCTCGGATTAAATTTTGTTTCTGTTTTTCATTTCTGTCTATACGTTATTTTATATTCTCCAGAATTATTTTACAAATACATCTTGACAACATATATGCCATCCAACCAACATCTTTAGCTGTAACTTTTTTTCATACTTTGTAATATAAAAGAAATCTATTAAATATTTATAAATTTTTTATTATGAACCTAGTTATATTGTTATATTAATTTGAGGTCGTTGTAGAATCTTATAATCTTTAAATTGTAAATTTGCCTCCGTGCACTTTATGAAAAAGAGATTTTCTGCCTTTGCATATAACTAATTTACTTGGGAAAACACACATTTAAACTACCTGAAACAAATTTGATCCAAACTATCTATACTTCTGGCTTTCTTTCTTCTTCTGACGTACCCAAAAAACAGTATAGAAATCTTTATTTTAAAAAAATATATAAAACGAAGGAGAATCGTGGATTCAACGAGTTCCACAAGTTAGAGACAAAGTATCGCATATTGAACTCTAAGAAATGACTGAAGCGCTAAGTATAACTCATAAAATTTCATCTGTCTGACCAAATGGATAAATTGGTTAGTGTTTGACACAAAAGTTATTGAATACTTTTCGAGCAAATCAATCAATATAGATGAAGGGGTAAATCGTAATCGAAGATAATAGACCCTAGGATGATCTTTGTAATTGATCTGAGCAGCGATAATATAAATTCGGGGGAAAGGGAGAGGATGACGATCTTCGAGAGACGAAAGATGCAGTTTTAGAGAGAAGAGAGAGAGAGACAATGTTAGAGAGATCTTATATTATCAATAATGAATAATCCTCCCCCTTTACACAGCTCAGACCCCCTTTTATATAGCGAAGGGTCCTTATTTAAATATTTAAAAGACAAAAATAAAGTACACGCTATAGAAGGGCCGACGTGGTCATGAGGTCGTCCCCTGTATTATCCCCAAGTCGTCCTTTTAACCGGACTCGCGTATGTACGGTCGGTCGTGCTTGCTTAGAGACGTGATCAGTCAAATTCGACCCCATACAGTTAGTCCCTCCACTTGTCGGGGTCGCAGCGAGATGCGTTCTCGAGGGGTGGAATCAATACCTTCGTTTAGGGAGAGTTTGACCTTATCAAAGGACCGTGATGTGATAGGTATGAAACAGTCATCATGACTGTCAGATCACCAAAACGTAACGCCTTTCCCGGTGTGATGTCAGCGTCCACAGGCGTCATCATTACGCGTATTCTCGAGGCAGGGAATCAACAGCTCTGGCGCTTGGTTTCCCGCGCTGGTTCGAATTCTGCCTCTTCGATTCTAGCACCTCCCAACCCTATAAATAGGGGGAGGGTTTAACATGATTCAAACTTTTGATCATTTGCAAAAACATTCCATCCTTTTAGTGTATATTTCCATCTTCCGGTGTGTTTCCTCCTGATCGAGAATCTTCCTTCCTTTTGTTGTGTTGTGCGTAACCCTTTCTTCATCGAGATCATGCCTAAACCTCACCAAGGCAACAAGAGGATCCCGACGGCTGTCCCGTTGAACGTGCCACCGCCTTCCGATGGTGGAAGGGCGGAGGAGGAAGAGGACATGAGTCCTCTTACTGTGGAAGCGCTGCTGCCGCAACGTAACCTATCTCGAAGTGACTTTAGTAAGGACTCTCCCGTTCCGACTCCGGAGTTTTCCGAGTCGTTGCAAAATCACTTGGATGACCTCCGTGTGGAGTACAGCATACCCGCTCATGTAGAGATGATTCCGGTGGGGAGGGATCATGTGGATGTTCATAGGTTGGGGTATTGCACTTTTTACGAGTATCCATTTTCAATTGGTTACAGCCTTCCTCTTTTCCCCTTGGCAGAGAAGTTTTGCCGGTTCTACAATGTCTGTCCGGCTCAACTTACGCCGTACACTCTGAAGGTGCTTCGGCTACTGACTAAGTACGCGGAGTTGGCCGGATGTGAAGTCACGGTCCATCACCTCCTACAGCTGTTTAGCGTCTGCTATTTAAGAGGAACCATGGTACATCTGCGAGGCCGTGGTACGAGAGGATTAGTGGTCAAGACCGACGACCGGGCGAGTCGTGGGTTTTGGCGCAAATATTTTTTCATTAGGACCGAGCACTTGGTCTCCAATCCCGCCGGATTCCCAGAGAGGTGGAATTCAAAACGTAAGTATCGCAGTTCGTTACATTCCTTGTCGTTTGCGACCGTTGTGATTCTAAACTTTATATTGCAGCTATGGCTCATCCGCCCCGGCCCGTTGCCAATCTTAGGAGATGGGTTGCCGGCCTGCTACCTCACGCGGAAGAGACCCGCACTTGGCCTACCTTTATGCAGCATTATGGCCCCAAAGTCTCTTCAGGTAGATTTTCGGTTTTTGGCTTTTTAAAGTTTGTGACCCCGCTTACTTTTTTTTTTCTGGGCGACAGGTCGAGGCGCTTCGAGGAAGAGGCCGGCAGTCCCCATTTCCACACGATCCAACGTCGCTTCGGACGCTCAAGACATATTGGTCAAGTCTGTCCAAGGGGATCTTTCTCCAGCTCCTTTACAGGGGGCTACATCCACGACTATGGTTTTGTGGGAGTCGGCATCATTGGCGCCGGCTCTGCAATCCGTGGATGAACCCTCCGACGGCGAGGAGTCGCCAGGAAGAAAGCGGAGGAGGCTTGAGAAAGGCAAGGGGGTGGCTACCAAAGCCGGGGGGAGTGGGTGTCGCGACCGACGCCCAGGCCTTCATTCTTAGCCGACGCCATTCTTTCGGGGAGGTCGGCTCAACAGAGGGGTGCCGTTCCAGGTGCCGGTTCCGCGCATACTGTCGAGGGAGGGTCATCGACCAACGTCGAGGGGCCTGGCGATGAAGCGGAGAAATTGGACTCCGACATTGCTCAAGGGGATGTTGACGAGTTCGTGGGTGGTCTTACCCACGTGGAGATGACGACGGATGGCTCCGACCGTCGTATTACAATTCCGGCAGCTTACAACTTGATGTCGAATAGCGAGCAGGCTGCTTCGGCCCTTACCCTATTGTGTGCCGCCTCTGAGAGCAAGGCGCTCAGTACGGTGGATGACGCGGAGCTATCCCGAAGGGTTTCCGGCATGGCTTTGCAGGTACTCTTTATTCCCTTTCTCTCTTCCGCGTTTTGTTAGACTGATTTGAGGCGTGCTTACTTCTGCTTTCTCTCTTCTTTTTCAGACCCTTGTTTTGGAGGTGGAGAGGGGACGCCGTGAGCAAAAACGGACTGCCCTCTTCAAGAAGATGTTAAAAAAGTATCGGAAGTACCGCTCAAAGCATCGAGCGGAAGTCGACCGGGGGCACAGAGCAGTTGAGCTGGAGGAGGCGGATAGCGAGCTGATGAAAGCCGTGGCCCGCAACAGTGAGTTGGAGGAGCTCCTCAGGGCAAAAGATGACGAGCTCGAGTTGAGCCGTGGGGCGGCGGCGGAGAACGTCGACCTGGAACGGAGGGTGGCGGATCTAACTGCCGAACTCGACGCCAGGGTGGCGGAGATCAACAGGCTTTCTCGGCCTTCCTCGTCTCGCCCCTCGCCTGATCAGGGTGCGCGTCGTACTGCGCATGAAATGTGGATTTTTGCGGAGGTTAAGCTCGACGTGTATAGCGAGCTTCATGTTGCGGGTCGGGCGACCGAGGAAGAAGTCCAGGCACGGAGGAACGAGGCTCGCGTTGCTCGTGAAGTTTGTGGTTATTACCCCGACTCTCCTAATGGGGAGGGGCCTGCTTCCAAAGATGTTAACCACCTTGACTCCAGTTCCTGGTATAATGACGCTTACCACTCGGGGGGTGAGGGGCAGCTATGAACTTGTAATGTAGATTTTTGCTTGTATAGTGTGTTGGGACTCGTCCGCGGGGGCGAATGTACAAATATATTTTTAATGTAGTATAATTTTTACTTTTGCTACTTTGTCCATTTGTCGTAATGCTTAGCCTCCGCAGAGGTTGTTTTTGCCGTTAGTCAAACGGTCGTGCCGTAGTTCGAACGAGGTCGAGCTGGTGTCGATGGCCTTAGCCATTAGGATATTATTTCGACTTTCGTCGAAGTAGTATCCGTCGTGGTTTAGGCGAGGTCGAGCTGGTGTCGATGGCCTTATCCATTAGGATGTTACTTCGATTGTCATCGAAGTAGTATCCGTCGTGGTTCGAACGAGGTCGAACTGGTGTCGATGGCCTTAGCCATTAGGATATTACTTTGACTGTCGTCGAAGTAGTATCTATCGTGGAATGTAGTTTAACTCTTGTTCGTGTAATGGAGATTTTGTTCAGTCGATGGAGAATTCGGTTCATACAGTGGAGAATAATGGAGAGTTCTTGTTCATACGATGGAGAATAATGGAGAATTCTGTTCATACAACGGAGAATTCTGTTCATACAATGGAGACTTGTTCATACAACGGAGAATTCTGTTCATACAATGGAGAATTCTGTTCATACAACGGAGAATTCTGTTCATACAACGGAGAATAATGGAGAATTCTATAGTAGTCCCTTCACCATGTTGGCCTGCAGATCGTGTTAGTTGGCCGATATGGTGAACTTGCGCTCCCGTTCCGCTAGGTATCCCCTTCGCCATCTTGTTAAAAACCTTCCCGAGAAAACCCAACTGGGACAAAACTCGGGCGAGGGAAAAAGAGTACGACTTGGGAGATGCCTTTCAGAAGTGGAAGTATTTGAGATGGGCGACATTCCAATTGTTTTGGAGTGGTTTTCCCTCCATCGTTTCTAGTTGGAACGCTCCTTTGTTTGCCGCTGCTGTGATTTTGTATGGTCTGTCCCAGTTGGTCCCTAACTTTCCTTCGTTTGGGTCTTTCGATGCCAGTGTTTTGGCCTTAAGGACGTAGTCGCCGACTTTGACCGGTCTTACTCTGGCTTTCTTGTTGTAATATCTTTCTACCTGCTATTTTTGGGCCGTCATTCTTATATGGGCCATGTCTCTTCGTTCTTCGGCTTCGTCTAGGTCTTGTAATCTGCTTTCATCGTTATCTGCTCTGCTGGTATGGGAGTATCTCGGGCTTGGTTCTCCGATCTCGACGGGTATGACTGCATCAGTCCCGTAGACCAGTGAGTACGGTGCTTCTCCCGTACTGGACATGGGTGTAGTCCGGTATGCCCACAATACTTCGGGTGGTAATTTGGGCCATAGCCCCTTGGCTTCTTCGAGCTTTTTTTTCAGTATGTTCAATATTGTTTTGTCGGAAGACTCGGCTTGGCCGTTAGCGGCGGGATGATACAGAGTGGAGAGTATCCGCTTGATTTGCCATTTCTCGAAGAATTCGGTTGTTTTTCTACCGATGAACTGAGGCCCATTGTCGCAGCTGATTTCTTTGGGGATGTCGAAACGGCATATGATATTTTTCCATATGAAGGCGATGACCTCTTGCTCGCGTATTTGTGCGTACGCACCTGCTTCTACCCATTTAGAAAAATAATCAGTTAGGATTAACAGAAAGCGTACCTTTCCTCGTCCTGTCGGTAGGGGGCCAACTATATCCATCCCCCATTTTATGGACGGCCACGGCGAGGTGACTGAATGGAGGAGTTCCCCCGCCTGGTGTATCATGGGGGCGTACTTTTGGCACTGTTCACATCTTCGGACGTAATCCGCTGGCTCTTTCTTCATGGTGGGCCAATAGTAGCCGGCACGGATGAGGCCTCGGACAAGGGCGCTGTTCCCTGTATGGGCGCCACAATGGCCTTTATGCACCTCTTCTAATACTTGCCTCGTTTGATGTAGCCTGAGACACTTAGCAAGCGGACCACCGAACATTCTCTTGTAAAGATCGTGATTTATCAGGCTGTACCGGGCAGCTACCCGGAGTTTCTTGGCTTCTTTTTTGTCGCGTGGGAGTGTTCCGTCTTGCAGGTAGGATACAAACTGGTTGCGCCAGTCCCAATTCAGGTTTAAAGATAATACCTCGACGTGGTCGACGGCCGAATGGAGGAGAGTGACCACATTTTCTTTGTTGATATTTTTGGTGGCTGCGGCCAGTTTGGCTAGGCCGTCTGCCTCGACGTTTTGTGCTCTGGGAATTTGCTCGAAGCGACATTCGTCGAACTCAGGCATCAGCTTATGGATTTCTGACTGATATTTTTGTAGCCTTTGCTATTTGATTTGGTAAGTCCTGGTGACTTGATTTACGACGAGTTGAGAGTCGCAGTGGAGGATGAGTCGACGGGCTCCGTATTTGATGGCTAGTTTCATGCCTGCAATCACAGCCTCATACTCGGCCTCGTTGTTAGTGATCTTGGGGCATCGTATGGACTGGCGAATTACTTCGCCCGTGGGGACTTCGAGGACGAGTCCCAGTCCCAATCCCGAGGCGTTCGCAACGCCGTCAGTGTAGAGGGTCCAAAGGTCGGTGTGAGCAGAGGTGCGGAGGGCCCCTTGTTCCACCTCTGGCAATATCCCTGTGCTGAAGTCGGCAACAAAGTCGGCGATCACCTGCAACTTTATGGCGGTCCTTGGGAGGTAGGTTATGTCATGCTTGCTAAGCTCTATGGCCCATTTGGAGAGTCTACCTGAGAGCTCGGGTTTATGTAGGATGCCCCTCAGGGGGAAGGTTGTTATTACCTTTATGGGGTGGCATTGAAAATAAAGTCTCAGCTTTCGTGAAGCTACGACTAATGACAAAGCCAGTTTTTTGAGGTGCGGGTACCTCGTTTCGGTATCTATTAAAGTCTTGCTGATATAGTAAATAGGGGATTGAGTACCTTTGTTTTCGCGGACTAAGACGGCGCTGACAGCGACTTCGGACACCGCCAGGTACACGAGTAGGCACTCGCCTGGATCAGCTTTGACGAGCAGTGGTGGCGAAGATAGATATGCCTTCAATTTCCTTAGTGCTTCGATGCATTCCTCGTTCCATTGCAGCCCACGATGTTTCCTCAGCACACTGAAGAATTTGTGGCATCTGTCCGAGGATCGTGAGATGAACCTGGATAAAGCGGCTATTCGCCCTGTTAGTTTTTGTACTTGCTTCTTGCTATTCAGAATCTCGGGTATCGTGTCTATGGCCTTGATCTAGTCCGGGTTGACTTCGATACCTCGCTGTCATACGAGAAAGCCCAGGAATTTTCCTGAGGCCACGCCGAAGGCGCATTTTTCCCGGTTCAACTTCATCCCGTATTGCCTTAGTATCTCGAAGGCTTGCTTTAAATGGTCGATATGGTCCTCCTTCTTTGCCGACTTCATTAGCATATCGTCGATGTAGACCTCCATTATTTTACCGAGCAGTTCTTTGAACATCTTGGTGACCAACCTTTGGTACGTTGCACCCACGTTTTTGAGCCCGAAGGGCATCACCTTGTAGCAGTATGTCCCTTGATGGGTGATGAAAGTGGTCTTTTCTTGGTCCTCTTCGGCCATCAGGATCTGGTTATAGCCAAAGTAGGCGTCCAAGAAACTTAGCAGTTCGTGCCCTGCTGTTGCATCTATCAGCTGGTCGATATGGGGCAATGGGAAAGAGTCCTTTGGGCATGCCTTGTTCAGGTCGGTAAAGTCTACGCACATTCTCCATTTCACAGTTTTCTTTTTAACCATGACCACGTTGGCGACCCATTGGGGGTATTTCGATTCTCTGATGGAACCGTTGGCTAGTAGTTTATCCACTTCTTCACTGACTGCCTCGTTGATCGCAGCGTTGAATTTCCTCTTTATCTGTCATACGGGCGGATAAAGTGGGTCGACATTCAGCTTGTGAGTGGCGATGTCTTTTGGGATCCTCGGCATATCTGAATGGGAGAAGGCAAATAAATCTGCATGGTTAGTTAAGAATTCATGGTACTTACCTGGGTCGGAGAGGTTGTGCTCGATGTAGGCTCTTTTTGAACTATCGGTGTTGTCCAGCTAGACCGGGTCAAGATCCTCGACTGTCGCTTTGCAATCTTCTACGACATCTGGGTCCCTAATGCCCTCTGTCGTCGGGTTGGTTTTAGTCCCCGACATGGCTGATTGCTATACTTCCACACTTGATCCTTTCAGCTGCTTGGTATGAGTACAATCTTGGGCGATCCGGTAACATTCTTGGGCAGTGCGTGGCTCACCCCGAATACTGAATATTCCCCACGGGGTGGGAAACTTGATTACCTGGTAGAGACTCGAGGGGATGGCTCGCATAGCGTGTATCCATGGGCGTCCTATGATGACGTTGTAAGCCGTTTCCTGGTTCATGATATGGAATGTGGTTTCCAGCGTGACTCCTCCCGCCAAAACTGGCAGTGATATCTCTCCGGAGGTTCGCTCTACTGCATTGTTAAAACTTGTTAGCGTTATGCAACGCGGTATTACCTTATCTTAGAGCCCCATTTGCATGAGGACCCTCGGGTGGATAATACACGCGCCGCTTCCGTCGTCTATCATGATTCTTTTTACGTCAGTATCAGCATTGCGTAAAGTTATAACTAAAGCATCATAATGAGGGAAAGACAAACCGTCGGCATCAGACTTATCAAAGGTGATACTATCTTCGAAGTCATCATACCGCTCGTGAGCGATCGTGCGCTTCAACTTGTGTGTGGTGGTGAACTTTACATGGTTGATTGCCGAGTCGTCGCCGCCACCGACGATCATATGTATGGTGCGTGCTGGAGAAGGTGGCTTCGGCAGTCCTTGGGATTGATCGCGTCCCCTGGCGAAATTAGCTCTCCCTTTATCGCTGAGCAACTCCTTCATGTATCCCTGGTTCAGCATTCTGACCACTTCCTGTCGTAGACCTATGCAATCTTCGGTCTTGTGTCCCCTTTCCTGATGGAATTTGCATAGGACATTCGACCTTCTCGCACTAGGATCTAATTTCATTTTCTGCGGCCATTGTACCTTCGTGCCCAGCTTCTCCAGTGCGTACACTATTTCTGAAGGTGAGACACAAACGTTATGAGCAGATAATAATGGAGGCATACCTCTTTCATTCCGAAGCGGGACGGCGCGTCATTGCAAGGCGTCTGGATGTCTCAGAGGAGGCGGATTAGGGGCTCTGACGTAGGGCTGATGCCTTTCTCTGTTGAATCGTGGGAGTGGTTCCCGTCGCCAGTCATTATGTCGATCTCTCCTGACTTCTGATTGCACTGATGTCAGTCGTTGGGTTGGACCGTTAAGATCGTTGATAATAGGTGAATTTGACTATAATCACACCTTAAATAATCACCTTCTTGTGTAGTTTTAATGTTAAAAGTGATAACAAAATGCTCTTATTAGTGCTTTTCATGATTTGCAGGTGATATATGTATAAGGAAGGCTAAGGAGCAGTTTTGGAGTCAAAATTGATGAAAAAGAGGCCAACTGTGAAATTTCCCAAGTGAACTATGCAAAACAGGCCGAAGATTCAGAGCACTGGGTCCACCGCGACCGCGGTAGAACCGCGGTGGAAAGCAGCTGCAGAACTTCAAGGATTCTGCGAGGGTGTTTGGCCGCGGTTCTACCGCGACCGCGGCAGAACCGCGACAGGCGCAGAAACTTCAGGGACCAAAGTGTCAATTACGGGATTTTTAGACCTAAACCCTATTTAAAACATTAGACTTCGCCCAAGAGAGGCATGTATTGATCTTTAAGGTTTCTTAGCAAGGAAAACCATTGTGAGAGAATACTCTAACATCTTTCTTCTTTTCTTTTGATTTTTATGATGAATTCAATCTTAGTTTATTTTCCCATAGCCATGAGTAGCTAAATTCCTTGTCTAAGGTTTTGATGGAACCTATTGGGTGATGAACTTCTTGTTTATGTGAATACAAATTGCTAGTTTAATCTCTATTTGTTCAACTTCGTGTTCGTTGTAGTTAATTGACAGGATCCTCAATTAGTTGTGCCTATTTAGTGTGCATAACTTGGAAAAGAGTGCATATTTAGGTTATTGTTGAACAACACCACTCCTAGATTATTAGAGGAATCTATAATTGCGGGTTTAAAGGCGGGATTAGGGATAACGAAGCCCTAGGTGTAATCTAAAGTGAATCGTGCTAAATAAAGTAAGCTAGTGTATCTCGGGAGAGTGCAATAGTAAATTACTGTGATTACTCGGGAGAGATTTGCGGTAAGATTAGCGTTCATGATTGATAGAGATGTGTGGGTAAATTTGTATGAGCATAAACAGAAGGGATTCCATCAATAGGGGAAATCATTGCCTTAGCTTTTCCTCATAATTGTTTAGAACCTCATTAGTTTAGTTTACAGCTATTTAGTTACTTGCAAGCTAGTCGCTAAAGAATATTCTACTGAGATTTGAATATTTGGGAAGCTGGTTCTGAAGAATTAGTGGGTCTGAAGATAGTAGTTGGTAGGTTAACTCTCTGTGGATTCGACCCTGGGCGTAATACTCGGGTTATATTTGCAACGTCCGCTTAGTCCTTTTTATAAGGCATAGTTGGGCGTGATCAAATTTTGGCGCCGTTGCCGGGGAGTTAACGGAATTATTAATTGCCATTGACAGAAATACAAAGATTCTTATTGTAGTCAGTTTTCTCTCTACCAACTTTTGCATTGAAAATTTGACGGTTGTTGATCTGGGTGCGCAGGTGTATGCCTGGAAATTCTACAAGGACTGGAGAACTACTTGAAGGACTCTCAGACCCCGAGAAGACATTCCGGGCATTGAATTGTGCCAACAAAAGACTTCAACAATCCCAACAAACACACCAATTCGAAATTGACATGGGCGACATAAACGATCCCAACGGGAACGTCAGGAACGAGCAATTGGCACCTCCTGTGCCTGAGGGTGCACTATATGACTGGGCACATCCCACAACAGACAATTTGGCCACTGCCATTATTGTGCCCGCAATATAAGCTGAATCGTTCCAGATCACAAATAACATGCTACACTTATTGCAGAACAAGGGACTCTTTTCTGGGACACAAATAGAAGATCCTCAGCAGCACTTAAAGAACTTCATGTCTATATGCAAAACCCAAAGGCAACCCAACGTGACTCCGAAAGCAATCAGGCTATTATTGTTTTCATTCTCGGTGACAGGAGCTGCTCAGGTTTGGCTAAACTCGCTTCCCATAAACTCTATAGCAACTTGGGATGAGTTGGTCAAGCAATTTCACAACAAGTTCCATCTGCCCAACAAAACTGCTCAACAAATTGATGAGATTGTGAGCTTCAAACAGAAACCAATGGAGACACTACACGAGACATGGGGCAGGTTTAAAGGAATGTTGGTTATGTGTCCTCACCATGGTGTTCCAGAACAGATGTTGGGACAACGGTTTTACATGGGACTGTCAGACAGCTTGAAGAATATCGTTGATGCCTCGGCTGGTGGGGCATTCTTGAGCAAGACTTGGAGAGAAGGTCAGAATTTGCTCGACAAGATGGCACAGAATTCGGGTTGGACATCTAGGAATGCACCTATCACTCCAGTGGTGCACTCAGTGCCTCTTGATCCTTCTAATACAATGGCTGAAAATATGGCGACTCTCTTGACACAAATGAGCATCCTCACCAAAAAGGTGGAGGAATCAGGGCAGAAGCAGCAGGAATATGCTACCAATGGGGGCTTGTGCACATCTTGCATTAGCCAGCCAATTGGTAATCCTTGGAATACAGATCATGATCATCATCATTAGCACCCTGAAGATATGAACTATGTGGCTAACTATGGGGGTCAGAGGCAAGGTAATCAGAACTAGGGTCAGCAGACTCAGCAGCAGTACAGGCCACCGCAGCCACATTATAACGCCGGAAACATGGGAGGCATGAGACCCCCCAACAACATGGCACCGTATCCTAGACCACAGGGGTACAACAATCAGCAGCAAGGGTATCACCCACCTCAGCAACAGCAGGGTGGAAGACAGGAAGACGGGTTTGCAAGACTTGAAGCAATGATGCAGTAGGTTATTGGGTCCAATGCTAAGATAAATGAAATGGTGGATGCACATGATGCAGCTATCAAAAATATTGAGGTGCAAGTGGGCCAGATTTCAATGTCACTTAACAATCGTCCTCAAGGGACACTACCTGCAGATACCCAAATCAATCCGAAAGATCAGGGCCCAAAGCAGCTGATGGCGGTGAGTCTTCAGAACGGTAGGGATCTAGATGTTGAGCAAGAGAGAGCTCGAGAGAACATACAGGCTGAGACACTCATTCTAGTGCCCATTGAGCTGGATGAGTCTACGGGATTGACAGAGGTAACAGTCCAGCCCGCTCCTGAAGAAAAGAATATGCAGCAAGAGACTGAGACAGTAGCTGAACCATTAGTTGAAGCAGTAGCTGAGAAAGAGAAATCTCAAGTGATTGGGAAGAAAAGACCTCCTGCACCATTTCCGCAAAGGTTGGCCAAGCATCAAAAGGAGGAGCAGTATAAAAAGTTCATGGAGATGCTCAAACAAATCCAGGTAAACATTCCACTGATAGAAGCTCTAAAGGAGATGCCAGGATACGCTAAAATGATGAAGGACTTGATGTCTCAGAAGTTTGACTTTCAAGACTTGTCCACTATGACACTTACTCAGACATGCAGTGCAGTGGTATCCAGACCTGTTGCTGAAAAGCTATCTGATCCAGGTAGTTTTACAATCCCATGCACTATTGGGAACTATGCCTTTGCTAAGGCACTCTGTGATTTAGGGGCCAGCATTAATCTCATGCCCCTGGTTATTTATAAGAGGTTAGGCATTGGGAGAGCTAGACCTACCTCTATGTTGTTGCAGCTGGCCGACAGAACTGTTAAGCGTCCATTTGGGATCCTTGATGATGTGCTTATTCAGGTGGGGAAATTCGTGTTCCCTGCAGATTTTGTAATCTTGGATTGCAAAGTGGATGAAGAAATTCCTATAATTTTAGGACGACCTTTCTTGGCCACGGGGAGAGCCTTGATTGATTGCGAGACTGGGGAGCTTAAGATGAGGCTCAATGATGAAGAAATTATATTCAATGTGCAGAAATCGATGAGGCGACCAAGTGAGTTCGCAAATTGTTCTCTTATTGATGCAGTGGATGTAATTGTAGAGTCTGATGATGCGGCGTTGACGGTTGAGGACCCCCTTACTGCATGCTTGACAAATTTGGATGAAGTGAATGGTGAGGATTTGGCGGAATGGGTGTTGGCACTGGAAGGTAAAGGGTTCTGGGAGAGAAATCTGGAGTTTGAGCCCTTACACTTAGAAAAGAGAGAGGCCCCTCCAGCTAAGCCATCCATCGAGGAACCCCCTAAGCTGGAACTGAAGCCATTGCCAACCTACCTCAGGTATGAATTTCTGGGTCCTGACTCCACATTACCTGTTATTATCTCATCTGGTTTGTTAGATGTGCAGGTTCAGCAGCTTATACAGGTACTAAAGGAGTGCAAAACTGCCATTGGGTGGACCATGGCAGGACATCAAGGGGATCAGCCCCGCCTACTGCATGCACAAGATTCTGCTGGAAGAGGGGCACAAACCTTCCAGGGAACATCAGAGAAGGCTGAACCCGAATATGAAGGAAGTGGTGAAGAAGGAAGTGATAAAGTGGTTGGATGCGGGAATCATCTTCCCAATCTCTGACAGTAGCTGGGTTAGCCCAGTTCAATGTGTGCCTAAAAAGGGTGGCATGACAGTGGTAAAGAATGACAACAATGAACTTATATCAACAAGAACCGTCACAGGCTGGAGAATCTGCATGGATTATAGAAAGTTGAATCTAGCCACCAAGAAAGACCACTTCCCACTTCCCTTCATTGATCAAATGCTGGATAGATTGGCAGGGAGGTCACACTTTTGCTTCTTGGATGGGTACTCAGGGTACAATCAGATCTCCATTGCCCCTGAGGATAGAGAAAAGACCTCTTTCACATGCCCATACGGAATTTACGCCTTCAGGAGGATGCCCTTTGGCCTATGCAATGCACCCGCCACATTCCAACGGTGCATGATGGCCATATTCACTGACATGGTAGAAGATATAATGGAGGTGTTCATGGATGACTTCTCAGTAGTGGGGAACTCATTTGAGGATTGCCTAGTGAATCTGACGCGTGTGCTGAAACGGTGCATCGAGACTAACTTGGTTCTGAACTGGGAAAAGTGCCATTTCATGGTACAAGAAGGAATAGTCTTGGGGCACCGGGTGTCAAGCAAGGGAATAGAGGTTGATAGAGCAAAGATTGATGTCATAGCAAAGCTGCCGCCACCAACTTCAGTCAAAGCCATAAGAAGCTTCCTTGGACATGCCGGGTTCTACCGGAGGTTCATTAAGGACTTCTCCAAAATCGCCAACCCTCTCTGTAAGTTGTTAGAGAAAGATCACGCTTTTGTATTTTCTGATGATTGCAGGATAGCTTTTGAGGAGTTGAAGCAAAGGCTGGTCACAACACCCATAATCGTTGCCCCCAACTGGGAGCAACCGTTCGAATTAATGTGTGATGCTAGTGACTACGCGGTGGGGGCAGTGCTGGGCCAGCGGAAGGACAAATTGATGCACCCAATCTACTATGCTAGTAGGACACTGAGTGGAGCCCAGTTGAACTGCACAGTGACAGAAAAGGAGATGCTAGCTGTGGTATTTGC
The DNA here is from genome assembly GCF_001879085.1 of Nicotiana attenuata. Taxonomy (NCBI): domain Eukaryota; kingdom Viridiplantae; phylum Streptophyta; class Magnoliopsida; order Solanales; family Solanaceae; genus Nicotiana; species Nicotiana attenuata. Next base: position 87,765,738 of record NC_031990.1, read on the forward strand.
TTTTGACAAGTTCCGGTCCTATCTGATAGGATCCAAGGTAATCTTTTACACTGACCATGCAGCTTTTAGATACTTAATAGAAAAGAAGGACTCTAAGGCACGCCTGATTCGTTGGGTGTTGCTACTGCAAGAGTTCGATCTTGAAATTCGTGACCGCAAGGGCACTGAAAATCAAGTCGCTGATCACCTATCATGACTTGAAGGAGCTGAAAATGTAGTAGAAGTGGAGGAAATTCTGGAAACTTTTCCAGATGAGCAGCTGCTCGCTACCACTCATCAGGAGGCGCCTTGGTATACAGACTATGCTAATTACCCGGCCAGTGGCATTGTTCCTCACGACCTGTCATCGGTCCAGAGGAAGAGATTCTTTCGTGAAAGTCAATTGTATTACTGGGATGAGCCCTACTTGTTTAGAATATGCCTTGATAACATGATCTGGAGATGCGTCCCCGAGATCGAACAATCTTCTGTCTTGCAGGCTTGTCACGCTTCTACGTATGGCGGTCACTTTGGAGGAATCAGGACAGCAGCTAAGGTTCTAGAGGCCGGATTTTTCTGGCCAACGGTATTTAAGGATGCTCACTTGTGGGTCAAGGCTTGTAATGAATGTCAACGCATCGGGAACATTTCCCGGCGTCACGAGATGCCCATGAACCCAGTTCAAGAGGTGGAAGTGTTTGATGTTTGGGGGATAGATTTCATAGGTCCCTTCGTCAGCTCCTATGGCAATAAATACATTCTTGTTGCTGTAGACTACGTGTCCAAGTGGGTGGAAGCTTCAGCATTACCCACCAATGATGTTAAGGTGGTGGTCGGGTTTCTAAAGAAGAACATATTCACCCGCTTAGGGACACCGCGTGCAATTATCAGCGACGGAGGCACTTATTTCTACAACCGGGCCTTCGAGAAGTTGTTGGCTAAATATGATGTGTGCCACAAGGTGGCTACTCCGTACCACCCACAAACTAGTGGACAGGTTGAGGTGTCCAACAGAGAGATCAAGAGCATATTGACAAAAACTGTAAACGCTACAAGAACTGACTGGTCAAGGAAGCTAGATGATGCACTATGGGCCTACAGGACAGCTTTCAAGACACCAATTGGTATGTCACCATATAAGTTGGTGTTTGGGAAGGCCTGTCACCTACCTGTAGAACTTGAACATAAAGCGTGGTGGGCACTGAAACAGCTGAATTTAGACTTGGAAGCTGCGAGCACGTCGAGAGTCACTGAATTACATGAGCTAGAGGAGTTCCAGTATCTTGCTTTTGAGAGCACAAGGCTATATAAAGAGAGAATGAAGAGGCTTCACGATCAGAACATCATTGAACGAAATTTCAAACCTGGGGACAGGGTATTGCTTTATAACTCAAGACTGCGGTTGTTTCCGGGTAAGCTAAAGTCAAGGTGGTCTGGACTATTTCGCGTGGTTGAAGTGTTTCCATCCGGAGCTGTGGAAATTGCTACTGAAGATGACTCCCGTACATTTAGAGTCAATGGTCAGCAGTTGAAATTGTATGTGGGTATGAACGAGCCTAAGGAGATGATCGGGCTGCATTTGAATGAACCCTAGAGGTCGAGCGAACCTTAATTTCGCTCACATGAGTCGTGCCGCGACGTTAAATCAGGCGCTACGTGGGAGGAAACCCATGACATTGTTGTAATTGTAACCTTTGTAGTCTATTCAAAAAAAAAATGGCCGTTAGAATCAGAGAGGGGCCTCGACCACGGTTCTACCGCGACCGCGGTAAAATGGCCTCGCGGAACCTCACTGCTCGCGGTTCTACCGCGACCGCGGCAGACACAGACGCGGCCAGGTAAGGTTAGAATAAATTTTTTTTTTTTATTTTTCAAAAACCTTTTAATCTCACATAAAAACAACCCCCCCTTCTATCCCCTTATCATTATTTCCGCCCCTTCCCCTCATCCCCTTCTTTCTTTCTCTCTCTATTCACAAAATCCCTCTTCTCTTCTTCTCCTTCACTTACCTTCATCCCCAACCTCCATTAACACCCCTCCATTTCTCTCTCTCTTCAACTCAAGTAAGTTATTCTTCTTTCTCTCTCTATTTCTTTCTCTTCTAAGTAGTGTATTTTGTTAAATTATTAGTCTTCCTTAAACCCTAGTTAGGATTAGTGTAGTAATTTGATTTTTTTTTTTTCTTTTATGTTTGCCATTGTTATAGTTGTTATAGTTAATATTTATGAGGTTGTTTGGTGCCAAATTAATTGGGTCTCCATTATTAAATAATTGTGAAGTTATTTTGGTAGTTTGGAGGCCTAAACTAGATTTTTGTGGTGTAGTATGGTATTGGGTCATGTGTTGGCCAAAAATTGTGGTACTATGTTGTATATTTTTGGGGTGTTTTAAGCCCAACCTAGGTTTGAGATGTTGTAATTGATGGTTGTTTATGTGTAGTTGCTTGTTGGTATGGTGGTATTTGTTATATGGTGGTGTTGTATCTCATGTGTAATATTGAAAGGAGTAAGTGTGGGGTGTATTATGACGGAAGTGGTAAGAAAAATTATGAGGCTATTGTGGAGGTTGTTATGAATGAATTAAGGGGAAATATTTGGTGTCATCGGGTGGTGAAGTCTGAGTAACCACCTTATTGGCACTAGTTAGGGCATATGTTGATGGTTTGTTTGATTATTTGCAGGTCACATGGCTCCCATAAGGCAAAGGCGCTCTGGAGGCACATCCCAACGACCTGCTTATGATGAGTCCAGATTCCAATCGGAACTGGCGGAGGACGACTTCAACGCCAAGGCTACAAAGACCTTTATCCATGAGATCCCGATTGATCGGGTAGCCCTCCGAGCCGAAAAGGTGGAGATGTATGAAGAAATACGGAGGCGGGAAATGGAATTCCTATTTAACGACCCTGCACCAGTTAACAAGATGCTGGTTCGTGAATTTTACGCCAACTGCCCATTGCACTTGGGTAGGGAGGTGATTGTTCGGGGTACGGTGGTCAGTGCTCAAGTTCCAACAATTCGCCGGGTGTTGCGGTTGCCTCCGTTCACCAGTGACGTCGACTATTACCATGACATACCAGGGGTGACATGGGAGGTCATGACGGATGTACTTTGCACAGGGGGGCAGCCCATTTGGATACGTGACCAAATAACCCTCAACTCTAACTCTTTCACCCACTTGGCCAAGTGTTGGTTGACTGTTATCTGTAGCAGGTTCCTGCCATCCAGCAATACCACGGACATGAACTTCAATAGGGCACTGTTGACTTGGTGCTTTGTGACAGGAAAGGATTTCGATGCGGCCCGGATAATTGGAGATGAAATGGTCTTACGGGGACCGCTGCTGACAAAGGGATTCTATTTCTCTTCCTTGGTAACCACATTGTGCTTGATGAAAAACACCCCCACCAATCCTGCAGATGGAGATTTGCCTCCCAGAGCAGCTTTCAAAGCTTCTAGCATCAGAGTGGGCAGGGGTACACGCACCACAATTGAGATAGATGATGAGGAGGATGATCCGGTTCCTTTTGCACCGTCCAGGAGGTCTGTTGACAGTGCCGGGCCCTCTCGGCGCCCCCATTCTGGAGCAGACCTATCACGCTCACAGTCCTCCCGGCCTATGCTGCGCTCCTTGGAGGAAGAGGTCGCGGATCTCCGCACCTCGGTGGATGGTCTACACACGCGGATGGACGCCATGTCGCAGAGGCAGGCTAGATCTGAGAGCCGGTTTATGGCTTGGTTACGTGCATTGGGGAGGGCCTGCCATGTAGACCCCAGCACCGTCTCCGACTCGGATTGAGTCTCAGGGAAGTCTTCTAACCCTTCTGCTCTTTACTTTCTTGATATGACATGGGGACATGCCATGATTTTAAGTGTGGGGTGGGAGACTTGCTCTAACTGTGTATTGTAATGTATATAGATGTTGTTGTGCTGTAGCATTAGAGTGATGTGTTGTATATATGTGAGTGTGTTATATTAGGAGTAGCTGACTTGGCCCAACGACGGACACTTGTTGACGGGTCTCTTGAGGGTCAAAGTCAGATATATAAAAAAAAAAAAAAAACAACTTGTAGAGGACTCTTCCTGATGACGGACTAGGTGGACAGTACTCTTGAGGGAAGTAGTCCATGTAGAATTTTTTTTTTTTTTATTTTCTTCTTTTAGGTAGTGTAGTACCTCCCCCTTGGTTTTTCTTTTGACCACGGTTCTTTTCCAAGGGTTTTTCTTGAACCGGGTTAGGTAGATTTTTCTTTTATAGTTTTAGGATTAGATGGGTGAAGGTCAGAATGTAACCCCAAATGTGCACACTTGCAAAGAAAAGAACTTGAGAGTGGACGTCTAAGCTTGTTTGTGGACTCATAATATATGCCTTAATTTTGCACATCTTGTCTTGCTTGAACACTCGTATGATTGTGTTGATGAACTGATTCGGAATGAGTTACATGCTAAGTGTGTGTGAGTTGTTACTTGCATCCTATGCTTGCATATGATACCTAGAACTTGCCCTGTGTGTTTGCAAAGCGAAATAGAAGTCGTTTGGTTTTAGAGATGATTGAGGCATTTCTTTGTGCAACCCTTTATACTTGAGAATCCACCTGTGCATATTACCATAGTTAACCCCTTTGAGCCTGAAGCCTGTTCTTTGATAACCCTATAATGATCTAAATCGCTGTGTTTGAATAAGCTTAATTGTTTGAACCTTTACCTCCTAGAAGCACTTGAATCACTAAAGAATATACAAAAGTCAAAGTGTGGGGTGGGAGAGAGTTAGTGAAAACAGGGAATCAAGAATGAAGGTTTTGATTGGCGAACTGGCATTGTACAATAAATCTCTGGAAAAAAAAAAAGAAGCCAGTTGTACCTAAAGAAAAGTGGGGGTCACAAGTGAAACAAAATGTGGAATAATGATTGGGTTGAACATAAAGGTGAAATAAAAGGAAGTGTGTATTAAAAGTGCTTAGGGAGGTTAGTCACTATATCCAAATATATCCTACCCGTCCCTTAGCCTACATTACAACCTATAAAGACCTCTTGATCTTTGACTGAATGGCTCGATTAGTGGAGTATTACACTAGGGGCAAGCTTATGGTGTGTCTGTGTGGCATGTGAATGCTCTTTGCTGAGAGTGAGTGAATTCTTTCTATATATGGTTCCTTGTTGTTGAATTTTATGTGTGTGGAACTTCTCTCAGATTTTGTTTATGTGAGGGCATGTGACTCAGGAAGAAAAAGTGAGTCTTCACTTCTGTTAGAGTAATTAGAGTGAGCACAAGTGTGTCTTGGCATGAGAGTCTGCATTTGAGATATGATTGTGCACTGCTTAGGTCGATCATTGATAATAGCAGGTGTGACATAAATTGGGGCAATGCATTGAACAGTTAGGCCTAGAAGTGTGGTTTAGTTTGCTCGAGGACGAGCAAAGGTTTAAGTGTGGGGTGTTGATAATAGGTGAATTTGACTATAATCACACCTTAAATAATCACCTTCTTGTGTAGTTTTAATGCTAAAAGTGATAACAAAATGCTCTTATTAGTGCTTTTCATGATTTGCAGGTGATATATGTATAAGGAAGGCTAAGGAGCAGTTTTGGAGTCAAAATTGGAGAAAAGAGGCCAAATGTGTAAATTCCCAATGAAGCTACGCCCTGCCAGCCCTTAGGATTCAGAAAAATGGTTTGGCCGCGGTTCTACCGCGACCGCGGCAGAACCGCGGTGGAAGGCAGCTTCAGAACTTTAGAGATTCAGAGAGGGTGATTGGCCGCGGTTCTACCGCGACCGCGGCAGAACCGCGGCAGGCGCAGAAAAGTTCAGGGGTCAAAGTGTCAAATACGGGATTTTTAGACCTAAACCCTATTTAAAACATTAGACTTCGCCCAAGAGAGGCATGTATTGATTTTTAAGGTTTCTTAGCAAGGAAAACCATTGTGAGAGAATACTCTAAACATCTTTCTTCTTTTCTTTTGATTTTTATGATGAATTCAATCTTAGTTTATTTTTCCATAGCCATGAGTAGCTAAATTCCTTGTCTAAGGTTTTGATGGAACCTATTGGGTGATGAACTTTTTGTTTATGTGAATACAAATTGCTAGTTTAATCTCTATTTGTTCAACTTCGTGTTTGTTGTAGTTAATTGACAGGATCCTCAATTAGCTGTGCCTATTTAGTGTGCATAACTTGGAAAAGAGTGCATATTTAGGGTATTGTTGAACAACACCACTCCTAGATTATTAGAGGAATCTTTAATTGCGGGTTTAAAGGCGGGATTAGGGATAACGAAGCCTTGGGTGTAATCTAAAGTGAATCGTGCTAAATAAATTAAGCTAGTGTATCTTGGGAGAGTGCAATAGTAAATTACTGTGATTACTCGGGAGAGATTTGCGGTAAGATTAGCGTTCATGATTGATAGAGATGTGTGGGTAAATTTGTATGAGCATAAACAGAAGGGATTCCATCAATAGGGGAAATCATTGCCTTAGCTTTTCCTCATAATTGTTTACAACCTTATTAGTTTAGTTTACAGCTATTTAGTTACTTGCAAGCTAGTTGTTAAAGAACATTCAACTGAGATTTGAATATTGGGAAGCTGGTTCTGAAGAATTAGTGGGTCTGAAGATAGTGGTTGATAGGTTAACTCTCTGTGGATTCGACCCTGGGCGTAATACTCGGGTTATATTTGCAACGTCCGCAGAGTCCTTTTTCTAAGGCATAGTTGGGCGTGATCAGCTGACTCGGGCTCAGTTAGAATTATTCTACAGTTCAAAGGCCTCGGTTCTATTCAATAGGTGCATTTTCATAGATATTCACTTTTGGACCATCATTGATGATACTTATACCTGTATTACATAAGAATTTACAATATTTATGTGTCAGGATCATAATTTCTTCTATTTCTTCAATGCAATTTTAGAATCATGAAGTTCTTCTATCTCTCCAATGTCACTTCAGAAAATCAAATCTTAAGTAGTTTATCTATTCAATACAACTTCAGAATCGGATCTGAAGTTCTTCTATCTTTCCAATGCAACTTCAGAAAAATTGAATCTTAGGTAGTTCTATACTTCTATCTCTTCAATGCAACTTCAGAAATTGGATTATAAATTCTTACATCTTTCCAATGCAATTTCAAAAAATTCGAATCTTAAGTAGCTCTAGCACTTCAATATAACTTGAGAAATCGAATCTTAAGTTCTGAAACATAAACTTGTTCTTCGAATTCAACAATCCAACACATGATTCAACAACAAAATCAACTCCAAATGAGCTCAAATTTGAAACATTACTTTCAAATATCGTAAAGCACAAACGCCAATCATCAAATTATCAAAACAACAATAAATCTAACAAACCCATTTAGCAACTAAGAAGAAAAAAAAAATACTAAGCACAACCTACAATGGTGTTTTGCATCTAAGAAGAAGAAGAATAAACTGAACGGCTCCTAGATACTTGGAACAGGAAGACAGAGAAGACGAAAGCAGTAGCAAAAAAGAAGAAAACAACATAGAAGAAGAAGAGAAAAGCGTATTTAAGTTACCCAAAAATTGAGTATCAATTAAACTTTTTTTATAAAAAAACTGGCTACAGGTTAAATGGGCTTAACCAAATAAGGCGCCCCGTAAAATAATTATGATTCAATCTCATAAAAAGCTAGGCCAGGCTCGAAATGGATTCTGCTCGACTCAACTCGAAGGCCAAGCTCGGATACAATTAAACTCTTTTTTTTTTAATAGCAAAATTCACTAGGCATTGTACTTAGGGCTAGTTTTTATATATAATACTCAAAATAAACACAAAGTAATTAACGTGAGGTCTTACAAAGTGTAAGACAATATGACATGATAAGTACATAGCTCCAAATACCAACTTTGAGTAAGTAGTACGTACCCAAAATTGGTTACATATTGAACTAAGAAATGAGTATAAATACGAGATTACGAGCTATCTAAGTAGTAGAGAACTTACTAGCCACATGGATGCAAATTTTGTGAGAGCCCAAAGCTTCCAAAGCTGTTTCTTCCTTTTGAACGACACTGCTATACTCCTTTCCAGACTACTGGGCAGTAGTTTTGCAATTGTGAACCTGGGTTGCCAAAACTGTGGTTCACAGGTTGCACATAACCCTGTCCAAACAAAGGGCATCCCAATAATCTTGTGAATCTCTTCTTCTTGTGAATTTTTACCTATCCATAGCCTAACCTTAAGGAAAAAATATTTCCTCATGATGTATGTTATTCGACTTAATTCCTGCATAGTCATAAAAATTACCCAGTCCATATGCGTCTCTATTTGGAGCAAGATGCGCATGAACTTTTTTCACCAAGAATCGTGTGACCTCTGGGTGATATCCAATAAGACCTTTGCTTGAAACCAAGGCAGAGGTGTTGTATTAACGAACTGCATTGGGCTCTTGTTCCTCTATGCATTCATAATAACCATTTTTGTGCTCCAAATTAACGTACCTCGCATAGTTTCCTTGACCAAAATTTTGGACAGTAGGCAGCTCCTGCGTTTCAGGCTCTGTGACATCGTTGCCATTCCATATCTGCTTGTAATTTGTTCCTTTATTTTCACTAAACCATGATATTGAACCATCAACAATTGCGTGCTGCATGTGACAACAACACTCCCAATACCTAGTATCATCCTTTGGAATATTGATTCCATGCTTGTGCTTACCATTAACACTTGTTCAAGAGAATGAGCACAAAGTGCTAATACCACTCATTGAATTCGTGTTAAATGGTGATAGGTTAAGAGTACTTTGGTTATAAGTACTTTACTTTATCTATAGATGATCTAACAAACTTACTATCCAGAACCAGATAAGGAACATGTTACACATTTACAAGACCTCAAGATCACAAGGTTCCATGTTGGGATTCAACGTGGAATATGATTCAACTCTTCAGAGTGGAAGGAACAACTGAGGGAACAAGTCCCTACCAGTTCCCGAGGAGACTTTACGAAGTCAACTCTCCAGCTGAAAAGTTGCTGCCTGCACACGCTACAGTGCAGGAACAGTGTTGCAGTCAACTTTTCGGGGAAGACTTTTTATCTACCTTGCTTACATCTTTGTAAGTAATGTCACACATGTATATATGCATTCAAGGGAGGTAAAACAAGACACTTGAACACTTAGAGATTTCACAAGAGCTCACACACGTGACTATTCAGCAAGCAAGTGTCAAGTGCTTCAAGAACAAAGAACAAAACAACTACAGACCAGTTCCCACATAGAGTTATTATATGTCCTTAGTTGAGTTGTAACTTTGTAATAGTCTTAAACTGAAATTCCTATCTCGCTTGTTTAAGAAGCATTTTGTAGAAAACCCTTGTAAACCTTAAACCTATGTGTTTAAGTCTTGGCTAGAGTTAGTCAAGTTTCAAAGTCTTTGTAATAGAGTTATTGCAAAGTGTCTTGTAATATGTGTGTTGCAAGTTAGTGAAGGATTAAGACTTTAATTCCTAGGTTGCATAGGTGTTAATCTGAAAGTTGCTCAGTAGTGAAGTTGAAATCCTACAAGGGTAGGTCGTGGTTTTAAATCCCGTTGAGCTGGGAATTTTTCACGTAAAATTCCTCTTGCCATTTAATTTCTGTTGTGTGTGTACTGTTGAATCTGATCGAGAACCTGGTTCTATATAGAAGTTGGTGGACCCTTATATTCTATTAATTGGTATCAGAGCAGGTTCTTTCTATCAGGTTAATACCTAGAAAGGATCCTTATGGCTGCTCCTCTAAACTTCGAAGAAGGCCAGCCTACTTACAGAACTCCAAGGTTCAACGGTCAATACTACGGGTGGTGGAAAACTAGGATGCACGACTTCATCATGGCTGAAGATTCTGAGTTATGGGATGTCATATGTGACAGACCTTTTGTCCCTACAAAGAATCTTGGCGACCCAGCTGCAGCCATTCCTAAGACGAGGAAGGAATTCAAAGACACTGATAGAAAGGCTACAGAAAAGAATTTTCGTGCAAAGAAAATTATTGTGTGTGGCATTGGCCCTGATGAATATGACAGGATATCAGCTTGTCAATCAGCAAAAGAGATCTGGGAGGCTCTTCAGATAGCTCACGAGGGAATAACTCAAGCGAGGCAATCCAAGATTGATATGCTCACAACTGAATATGAGCTGTTCAGAATGAAAGATGATGAATCCATCCAAGATATGCATACTCGATTCACCTCCATCATCAATGAGCTTCACTCTCATGGTGAAAGTATTCCAAGAAACAAGCATGTCAGAAAAATCCTTAGTGTACTGCCCAGTTCTTGGGAAAGCAAAGTTAATGCCATTACAGAGGCTAAGGACTTGCAGACACTGACCATGGATGAACTTGTAGGAAACTTGAAAACCTATGAAATGAAGAAGAAGAAGAAGAAGAAGAAGAAGAAGAAGAAGAAGAAGAAGAAGGAGGAGGAGGAGGAGGAGGAGGAGGAGGAGAAGAAGACAATGAAAGAAGAGAGCCCAAGAGGGAGAAGAACCTGTCCTCAAGACGGACAACAATGACTCAAGTGGTGAAGACGGGGACATGGCCTACTTGACAAAAAGATTTCAGAAGATGGTTCACAGGAATGGAGGCATTCCAAAAAGGGGAAGTTCTAGCAAGCCAAGAAATTATGACCTTTGTCATAAATGTGGCAATCCAGGACACTTCATCAAATATTGTCCCCTCCTAAAGTAAGATCACTATAATAACAACTTTGATAAAGCAGCCAAGAGGAACCAAGTTCCTGACAAACGCTTTAAGAGGAAGAATGATGCTGATAATGTTGTAAAGCAAGATCTTGCTGCATGGGGAGACTCCTCCGGCGAATTTGAAGAAGAAGACGAACATGGTGGTAGTTCAATGATGGCAGTGGAAAATGAAACAACTGAGTATGATTCAATCTTTTCTCTAATGGCTCAATCTGATGACGATGAAGATGACGACGACGATGAGGTACACTTTCTGGATGTTCAGAGAAATCTGAAATCTTACTCTCCTAAAAAGCTCATGTCATTAGCAAATTTGCTAATTGATGCATACCATAGTCTCATCAATGATAAAAACGCATTAACTATGGAACTAGGGGAAGCTGAACAAACTAGAGATGACCTAGTAGTCATTGTAGTCGATTTGAAAGAAACAATAGAGAACCTGAAAAAGGAAAAGAATTCCTTAGAAGAGAAAATTGCTAGTATAGAACATGAAAGAGATTATCTAATGGTTGTTGTGGTGGACTTGAAAGAAACCATTGAGTGTGCAAGTAAAGAAAAGGAAACCTTGATTGAGAGAGTTGCTATCATTGAGCAAGAAAGAGATGACCTAGTAGTGGTGGTAGTAGACTTGAAAGAAACAATTGAGAAATTTAAAATGGTAAATAGGCCTGGAAACTCTGAAAAGGGAAAGGAAGTTGCAAGTGAGGCACACATTAAGCTTGAAAATGAGTTGAATTTGGTGAAGACTAGTCTGTGAGCTGAGCTTGAGAAAAATAAACAGCTTCAGGAAGAACTAGGGAAGGTAAAGAGTGACCTTGAAAATCGCTTAAGTGGACCTGGTCCTCTGATGCTATCATTGCCATGTACATCAACAGCGGGGGAAACAGGCAGGGGATTGGGTTTCAAAGGGAAAATATTCCTTAGAAACCTCATAGCAAGCACGTTACTATAACCGATAAGTGGCTATGTACCCACTGTGGTAACAATGGGCACCTCAAGGAAAACTACATGGCCAGGGTTCAGTCCCATCAGAAAAACAAAGTTTTTGTTGATAGGGTAACTATTGCTAGAGGACCTGGTTCGTCAAACAGGAAACACATTTTGCCTGCTTGGACTAAGAAAGCACTCATTACTCCCTTTTTTTCTTAACAAGGGACCCAAACTCGTTTGGGTTCCTAAATCTAACCCTTGGTTTCTTTGTGCAGGGAGCAGTGAAGGCGAGCAGCCAACAATGACATATGAACAACTGCTGCTCAAAGGACATGACCGGAAATACGATCAATCTTCCTTCACTAAAAGCCCTACAAGGAGAGAGTGTACCCTTTTGAAAATAGCTAAAAGGGGTACACTTTAGGAGTGGGAAGACACGTGTCAAGGGAAATTGTAAGCACGTGATTTTTGCCCTATACGAAATACTCCTATAAAATCCCAAGAAAAATAAATTTTTGTTAATTATTTTCCATTTTAGGATTTTTGTAGAATTTTATTAATTGTTTGCATTTTTGTGCACCTTTAATTTTTATTAAAATCATGAAAATGTCAAAAAATATCATGCATTGCATTTAGGTTTTGCTTTTACACTTTTAGGATTAATTAGTTAATTATTTGTTTTATTAAAAAATGAAAATCACAAAAAATTGCGTTCACTTTTTACACTTTTGACTTTTATTTTAGGTTATTGACTTTCACTTTTAATTTAGGATTAAGTAGTTTTTATAATTTGTAATTAGTTAATTAGTTTAATTTCACATTTTCCGACAATTAAGGATTTTAATTGTAGGATTTAATTAAAAAAAAAGAAAAATTTGAAATAAAAGAAAGAATTGGAAAAGAATTGAAATTGAGCCATCTTTAAACACCCACTAGCCCAATCTCCCTATGACCCGACCTGGCCCAATAACCCATTCCCCTCTCATTAAATCTCAACCCTAAAGACCATATCCATCAGATTTTTTCCGATCTTTAGAGGGAGCGCAGCTTTTTTCCATTTTTCGACACAAAAAGAAAAAAAAAGATTGGACTTCTCTTCTCAAGAAATAGCAGAGAACGGCACTCCATGGCATTTCTCAAAACAAAAACGACGACCTCACTCTCTCTCTCACGCTTAGAGGGAATGAATTTGAGAGAAAATTTTCAGATCTGAAGAACAAAGTCACTCCAGAAAATCGAAATTTAAAAAAAACCAAAAAAAAAGGGGTTTCGAAGGTGCCTCCTAAATTCTGTCAATTACCTTCATCATATTCTGGGTTTTCAAGCTGATTTCGGGGCAGATTTGAAGTTGTTTCTCTGTTGTNTTCCCCCCAAAAATATTTCCCCAAAAATATTCCCCCACATAAGACCTTCCCCCTAAAATATTCCCCACATAAGACCTTCCCCCCAAAAATATTTCCCCCCAAGATGTTCCCCTAGATAAGACCTTCCCCAAAAAGACTCCCCCACACTAGACCCCTTTAAAACACAGCAAACGACGCATCTCAGGGGACCTTCCATTTTTCCTTCTTCAATCTCATCTTCACACCACAAAAAATCCATGACAAACACCCTGGTTCCTCCATGAAACCCACCGGAAATTTCCATTAGCACCCACCTCCATGTTCAACCATCAGAGTACCACAAAAAACAAGCTCGAATTCACCCAGGAAACGACCTCAGAGCAGCTCCAAAAACAAGCTTAAAAACTATCCCAAAACCAGTATTAAACCACCACCAAATCAGCCCCAAAACCCCATTAAAACCAGCTTAAGTGAAGCTCCAAAAACATAGCTAGAACAGCCCTGAAAGCAAGCTCAAAATTGACCTCAAATCAGCCCCAAAATGGCTGTGTTACTGCAGGAAAATCAGTCATGGAACAACCTTGAAACAAAGCTAGCTTAAGATTTATTCCTTGGCTCTACTTTCCTGGAAATTCAAGTGCGAACAAGTTTGAGAAGCGTTGGTTTGCTGCTGTGGTGTCTGCCGAATTCATGGCTAGCTCCAGCCTTAGTTCTTCAGCCTTTATTGGATTTTTCTGTTCGTTTTTGTTCCGGCAGTGAGGTAAACACAAGAAAACCTCTGTTACACTATTTGAATTCCGTATGGAAAAGCCAATCTGTTCATCTTTTATTTGGGTTCAAATGTATAGATCTATCGTGTGTATCTGTTGGTTTTGGTTTGAATTGTTCTCTCTTTTAGACCAAAGAACCGTGTATCCTCTAATCATGTTCAAATGTTAGATCTGGTATGTATATTTGCTAAATGGGTTTTTACGAATTTCTTCTCTATTAAGCTTTGAAATTCATAGTAAGTTAAAGTTGGATATTCAATTGTTAGATGCTAAGAAATGGTTTGGTGTTTACTGTTGATAATTAGTCCATGTTGGAGTTTTAATTAGTCGAGGTTAACATTTCATTATTAATACCATAGATCCATTGCTCAAGTATTTTGAGGAATCTGCCTTGTTAGTTCTGCATTACCAAATTTGGGTAAATAGCGCTGAATGGAATATTTGTATGACAGCTGTTCTTATCATTTTATTTGTTAGAAAAGGGATTAAATGTATAACCACAAGCAAGCAAAATATAGCTGTCCGAAGAGGCAAATCTAACACATGTGACCAAAGAAAAGAAATGGCCAAAGTAAATAGGCATATGTCATTTGATATGCATGTGCTGTAGGCTACAACGTTTATTTTTGAATCACTTCTTTTTTGGGATGCCAAGTTTCAATGACCAGATGGTTTCCAAGTCTAAGTTTCATGTTTGTTAATAGCCCCTGTACTGAAATTTACCTTACTGTTGGTGATATGTTGTCCTTTGTGACCACAATGTCAAATTGATCTGTTCATATCAAATAATTGGATGTAAGTGATTCATAAGAGATTTGTGGTTGCTTAAATTAGGAGCAGTGTTGAATAATGGAAATTTAGAATTTGCAGTAAAAGCTCTAGGGTTTTTGGCTTTCGCGCTCGATTCCAAGTGTAGGAAAATTAAGTAATTTATGAACATCTTTATTGTGCTTTAGTAGAGTGCGATCTTTTGGAATAATTTGAGGTGTGCCGTGCCAAACAAAAAAATGACTTTTGCATGGCCCTCGTTTAATTAATCTTGTTTTAATCCTAGAATTCGGGATGCGCCATTTAGCGAATTTCATGGCCTCCCAAAAGTTAATAAGACGTTAGTCGCTTTAGGCGCGCTTTTTAATAACTTTACCTTCCTAAATACGGGTGCGCATTTATGTGACCCAAATCCAAATCTCAACGAAGTCGAAATGTGTCAAAAACCGCGGGTGCATTTATGTGACGTGGTTCGAGACGCGTTTTCACGACGTTGCAATTCTCTTTAAAAATAATAATAAAAAGCGGTTTAAAGTTAAAAAGCACATAAGTTAAAACATGTATTAAAATCAGATTTTTAGCCAATTATAGTAATTTAAGCGACCGTGCTAGAACCACGGGATCCGGGGGTGCCTAACACCTTCCTTCGGGTCAACAGAATTCCTTATTCAGAATTTCTGGTTCGCAGACTCCAACTGGGAAGTCGCAATTTTCCTCGATTTGGGATTCAAGTTAAACCGGTGAATTGGGACACCAAAAGCCAATCCTATCCCAAGTGGCGACTCTAAACCAATAAATAATCCCATTTCGAATAATGTCACTTTAAATGGAAAAACTCCCTTATGCATTATCCTTCGGGGTAGGTGTGTAAAAAGGAGGTGTGACAGCTCTGGCGACTCTGCTGGGGAAACGAACCCAGAATTTCGATTCAGGGTTCAAGAATTCGAGCTTAGTGCAATTGTTATATTTGGCTTTATCTGATTTTTCTACATGTTCCATGCTATATGTGCTAAATGTTTTACTGCTTTGATATTTGTCGAAATTGTATATATAAACTGCCGCGAATCTCTTCCTCTCTTTGAGTCTTCTACATCATGGAGAAGGGTGCACTTCGTGTAGCTTCTCTTCTGTTTAGAGTCTTTCCCTATTTAGAACGAGGTTTGGATAAGTTGCTAAGCCGGCAGAGCTTCTGTATCCCCGGTACGCTGCCTCCCCCTCGGCTCGAGTTGTCCGCTCGGGTAAGCCAGGTCTAGACCAATAAACCTAGGATTTAAACCTAGAAGAACAAAAACTCATGCCGGATCCCTAGTAGGACGCTTGTTTGCATCATGTGCATTTGACTTAGGGGACTCAACACAGGGGTTGGGTCCGTCTAGGACAGGTGACCTGAAATGAATTGACCATCCTGATGCATCTTACGTGCTACTTGCGCATTTATTTGCTCGGCTTTGCATGTTGAACGACTCTTCTAAATGAGTGAATTATGAAAAATAAGCAGTGTTAGGACTAAGTAAGGGTAACCATTTGTTTTGGAAAAACCCCAATGCCCAAATAGTACCGAAATGCTGCCGGATTTTTGAAAAACGAAAAAAAAGAGAGAGAAGAGAAAAATATTTGAAAAAATAGGAAGAAAATTGTTGTTCAAAAATACATTTTTTTTATTTTGGCAACTCTGCACCGAACTACGCGGGTCTGATTCTCACCGGATGTGAGATACGTAGGCAAACCTCATCGGTTCCGGCCCCACTTTTCAAAAAAATCCAAAAATATTTTCTTTTAGTTCCTTCATTAAAAATCTTTCTTTAAAAAATTCAAAAAAAAAAAGGGAGAATAGTTTTTAAACTCAAAAAAATGGTTTCCTTCTTTCTAATGTTTTCATGAAATAACAAGAAAAATCAATAAAAATCAAAATCCAAAAATACAGGTTTCCTTCATTTTGAAGTATTTTTCCAAAAATCAAGAAAAAAAAATCAGAAACAAAAATCCAAAAAAATACTTTTTAGACGTCTTTCTTTTGTAAATGTCCATAAAAATTTTGAAAAAATTGAAGTCCAAAAAATATTTTTGCTTTTCTTTAGAAGTACTTTTGTAAATAAATAAAAGCTCAGAAATTCAAAACATTTTCTTAAAAGTCCCTCTTTCGAAAATTAAGAGGAAACTTCCAAAATCCAAAAATATTTTTTTTTTCCTTAGAAAAAGAGAAAACAAATGAAAAACTCAAACAAAAAGTATTTTCTTTCTACTTTTAAAATTCCCAAAGTTCCAATCAAACAAAAGGAATTTTCAGAAGTCTTTCTTTCAAAAATAAAATCAAAATCAAAAATCCCAAAACAAAATTCCTTTCTTCTTTCAAAGCATTTTTTTTAGAAAATTCCAAAAAAAATCAAAAAAAAAAATCAAAAATATTTTTTCTTTTGCCTTAAAGCTTCATGGTCTAAGTTTTATAAAAAAATAAAAGAGTTAGTTTACTCCATTCCCAATCTGCCCGAACTACGCCGGTTTGATTCTCACCGGATGTGAGATACGTAGGCAACCCTCATCGGGTCCAACCACCCTTTTGCAAAAATAGCTAAAATACCAATTTTAATTTTTGTCACAAATAAGTCAGGTGATGCCATTCTTGCTTAAAATAAGCCGAATGTCCCCAAAAGGGCGCCGGAAGGCCGTTTTTGCAAGAACAACCACCTTGGGTCATTTTCAATGGTTAGCGGGCACATCCTTAAAATCTTCCTCCCAGAAGTGCTGAAAGGCCGTATCTGCAAAACCGAGTCTTTGTTTGCTTAAATAAATTTTTTGAAAATAGCCACTATACTCCTTAGATGTCTTTTTGATAAATAAATAAATAAAATAAAAAATTTCGAAAATTGAGTTCGAAAAATATTTTTGCTGCAAATTCAAACAAAAATTCAAACAAAAGTATTTCTTTCTTTCAAAATATCAAAAGAAAAATCAAAATCAAAAATCAAAAATAAGTGTTTCCCTTTTTTCTTTTAAAGCATTTCTTTCAAAATTCCAAAAAAGAGTTAGTTTATTTACCCTATTTGTAAGAACTACGCTTGGTCTGATTCATGCGGGGTCATGATACGTAGGCAATCTCCATAAGATTCGACTGTAACCCTAAGAAAAAAAAAGAAGGAAAATACGAGGGAAGGAAATAAAAGAAAAACAAGAGAGAAAGAAACGCAAAAAGAGAAAATAAGGAATCGAGAGAAAAACCATGGCAAAAGAAAAGGGAAAAGCAGAAAATGAAAATCAGAGGGAAAAGAAAAATGAGAGAAAAAATAGAAAGAGAAAGAAAAGCAAGAAAAACAAAAAGTAGAAGTCAAAAGAAGAGAAAATAGAAAAAGAAAAGCCGGAATGATGAATGCAACCGTGGCAAACATGTAGACATCCGTTTAATTGTATAGGTGCATCACACCCCAATGTGCGATTACCTATCTGTTACTTGTCTCAAACTAACCGTGTGTTGCTGTCAATCCCAGCCTAGCTTTTAGAAACGGTGGTTGGTTGTGGTAAGCTGGCATCGCATCAATACTTTACCAGATCAAAAGGAAGTACAGAAATGTCATCTGAAATGACTTTGCACCAGTTCTCATCACCGAAGACAGCCCCATCTCAGGGATCCGGCCTCCGAGTCTACCACAGCTGAAGAAAATCGGATACTACGTCTCCGAATGATGGAGATGTGGAACCCATGGACTAATGGCGGGGAGCCTCCAAGTGCTATCCCTGGCTTTCCTGAATTGTTCCCGAGAACAAGGGGTACCTCGAACATCCCCATCAGTCATCCATATACTCCATTGGGACAACCTACCATGACCGCTCACTTCGTCGGAACACCTTCTGAGGTCCGCCCCCAGGTGTTCCCAGCAGGAGCAGCTCCTAACATCTTCACTGCTCCACCATGCCCCTGCTACAACAGCCCTTCACTGCCCAAGNTTGATATGCATGTGCTGTAGGCTACAACGTTTATTTTTGAATCACTTCTTTTTTGGGATGCCAAGTTTCAATGACCAGATGGTTTCCAAGTCTAAGTTTCATGTTTGTTAATAGCCCCTATACTGAAATTTACCTTACTGTTGGTGATATGTTGTCCTTTGTGACCACAATGTCAAATTGATTTGTTCATATCAAATAATTGGATGTAAGTGATTCATAAGAGATTTGTGGTTGCTTAAATTAGGAGCAGTGTTGAATAATGGAAATTTAGAATTTTCAGTAAAAGCTCTAGGGTTTTTGGCTTTCGCGCTCGATCCCAAATATAGGAAAATTAAGTAATTTATGAACATCTTTATTGTGCTTTGGTAGAGTGCGATCTTTTGGAATAATTTGAGGTGTGCCGTGCCAAACAAAAAAAATGACTTTTGCATGGCCCTCGTTTAATTAATCTTTTAATCCTAGAATTCAGGACGCGTCATTTAGCGAATTTCATGGCCTTCCACAAAGATATCAACACGCTAGTTGCTTTAGGCGCGCATTTTAATAAAGCTACCTTCTTAAACTCGGGTGTGCATTTCATGTGACCCAAATCCAAATCCTAAAACGTGGAATAAAATGTGTTTTAGATTGCGGGTGCATTTCATGTGACGCGATCCAAAGACATATTTTAGACGACGTTCAATCTTCTTTAAAATTAATCAAAAGCGGTAAATAATTCTAAAATTACACTATAGGTTTGAACATGTATAAAAATCAGATTTTAGCCATTTATAATAATTTAAGCGACCGTGCTAGAACCACGGGATCCGGGGGTGCCTAACACCTTCCCTCGGGTCAACAGAATTCCTTATTCAGAATTTCTGGTTCGCAGACTCCAATTGGGAAGTCGACAATTTTCCTCGATTTGGGATTCAAGTTAAACCGGTGACTTGGGACACCAAAAGCCAATCCTATCCTAAGTGGCAAATCTAAAAATAAATAAATAATCCCATTTCGAATAATGTCACTTTAAATGGAAAAACTCCCTTATACATTATCCTTCAGGGTAGGTGTGTAAAAAAGGAGGTGTGACAGCTCTGGCGACTCTGCTGGGGAAACGAACCCAGAATTTCGATTCAGGGTTCAAGAATTCGAGCTTAGTGCAATTTTTATATCTGGCTTTATCTGATTTTTCTACATGTTCCATGTTATATGTGCTAAATGTTTTACCGCTTTGATATTTGTTGAAATTGTATATATAAACTGCCGTGAATCCCTTCCTCTCTCTAAGTCTTCGACATCATGGAGAAGGGTGCACTTCGTGTAGCTTCTCTTCTGTTTAGAGTCTTTTCCCATTTAGAACGAGGTTTGGATAAGTTGCAAAGCCGGCGGAGCTTCTGTATCCCCGGTACGCTGCCTCCCCCTCGGCTCGAGTTGTCCGCTCGGGTAAGCCAGGTCTAGACCAATAAACCTAGGGTTTAAACCTAGAAGAACAAAAACTCATGCCGGATCCCTAGTAGGACGCTTGTTTGTATCATGTGCATTTGACTTAGGGGACTCAACACAGGGGTTGAGTCCGTCTAGGACAGGTGACCTGAAATGAATTGACCATCCTGATGCATCTTACGTGCTACTTGCGCATTTATTTGCTCGGCTTTGCATGTTGACCGGCTTGTCTAAATGAGTGAAAATTGTGAAAATAAGGAGTGATAGGACTAAGAGAGGGTGACCATTTGTTTTGAAAAAAAAACCCAATAGTATCGAAATGCTGCCGGATTTGTGAAAAATGAAAAAAAGAGAAAAGAGAAAAATATTTGAAAAAAAATAGGAAGAAAATTGTTGTTCAAAGTACATTTGTTTTTGGCAATCTACCCGAACTACGCCGGTTTGATTCTCACCGAATGTGAGATACGTAGGCAACCCTCATCGGGTCCAACCTCCCTTTTGCAAAAATAGCCAAAAAATAGCCAAAATTCTAATTTTTGTCATAAATAAGTCGGGTGATGCCACTTCTGTATAAAATAAGCCGAACGTTCCCAAAAGGACGCCGGAAGGCTGTTTTTGCAAGAATAGTCACCCTGAGTCATTTTTACATGGTTTGCGGGCACAGCCTTAAAATCTTCCTCCCCGAAGTGCTGAAAGGCCGTATTTGCAAATCCAGTCCTTGTTTTCTAAATAAAGAATTTTTGCACAAATATCCCTTTTTTTCAAAATAAATCATTAAATTCTCCTAAATAAATGTGCAGGATGAATTCAAGTAACATCGAAACCTTCTCAGTCCTGAGCGAGATCCCTTTGAAACTCCATATGTGGTGGCATGACTTGGGAAAAGGAAGCAGAGATACTGTGGTCAAAAGTTTGGGCGGTCTCGTAGATTTATTGAAAATCAAATCAAGGAAGGATATCATTGAGGCACTGATACCATTTTGGGACCCGACCCGTAACGTATTCCGGTTTTCCGATTTTGAACTCACACATACATTGGAAGAAATTGCCGGGTACGCCGGTCTCAACGGGAACCTCCGTGGTAGATACCCATTGGCCCCACGAACGGTAACCCTTCATAGGTTCTTGGATTTGTTGAACATCAGTCGGGATATTCAAGACCCGCATCTGGCGGAAGGGTGTTGTACATTACATTTCTTATATCACTGGTATAGTAACCCCAAAGGTTTCGAGGAACCCAACACAGGATTAACACATGCTGGAAATAAAGATAAATGGAAGCCCGACGTGGATTAGCCTTCATGGTGGCCTTTTTGGGAGTGGTAATTTGTCCTAGGAAAGATGGTCACATAGACCTTGGTCTAGTAGGGATGCTAGATGTTGCCATGAAAAAACCTACTAGCACAGTGGTTCCCCTGATTGTAGCAGAAATGTACCGAGCTCTGACCAAATATCGGGAAGGGGAGAAATTTTTTCAAGGTTGCAATTTGCTCTTGCAATTGTGGATACAGGAACACCTCTGTCACCGCACAGACTACATGAACTACGGTTTAACCGGGTTGAGTTGTATAGCAGAATTCGAGACCCGGGTTACAGGTATTGAGTTCCCTGAGGGTACTGAGGCCTGGTCGTCATGTTTAAGATCCCTCACTGCAGATAAAGTTGAATGGGCTTATGGATGGCTTCCTCCTACTGAAGCTGTATACACATCAGCAGAGGTCTCTTATATTCTTTTGATGGGTATTCGAAGCATTCAGCCCTACGCTCCTTACCTAGTTTTGCGACAATTTGGAAGATTTCAGACGGTGCACAACGATGAAGACCTGAGTGGGCAAGTCATTGAGTTAGGCCCGAAAGCTGCATTCCCTGAAGGCCGAATCCGAAAGATATGGAATGAGTGCAGGTACCTTGAGCCTAAGACTATAGTACAGGACCGAGCCAGAGGTGAGGTAGATCCCAAATACTTGGTTTGGTTTGGTAAAAGATTTCAAATCCCTGAGAGACCCGCCAAAAGGCCACATGTACAACAGTTTACTAACGAAGCCCAGGTGCAATGAGATTGGTTGGCCAAGGAAAAGGAGTATAGGGCCCGAATAGGAGCATTGGAAAAACAGGTTCAGGAGCTTCGGTTTGAAAACAGTTTGCAAGCCGCAGCCGATGAAGGTGATAAAAAGCAACTGGCCCAGGAAAATGAAGCTCTCAAGGCGCAAATTCAACAAATGAAATTAGATGTCAGGAATCGAGAAAGAAGTCTATCCGACGAGAGATTGATAAGAGGGTTAAAGAAACAAGTCCTAGACTGTCAGGAAGAATTGGAAAAATCCGAAGGGCATATGGCAAGGCTTCGGGCACAATGGGCAAAGAAGACCGTGGAAAGGGCCCAGTTAGTACAACAAATGAAGAAGAACTATGAGGGAACCATTGCCAACATGAAAAGAAAAATGAATACTCTTGAATAAAAGGCAGCTCGTCGGGAGAAAGAGTTACAGGCCGAGAGGGAACAATGCTATGGGTTAATCGCCGATATGGAAAAGGAAATAAAATTGTTACAAGATCTTCACTTCCAGGATTCTCAGGTGCTAGAGGCTCGCACTCAACAGATAAGCCGGCTACTCCAAGAGAAAGGTCAAATCAAGGAGAGACCTCTAAAAAATTCCCAGAAACTTCCCAGCTTATAATTTTCCCCAAATCCTCTTCCTAAAAGCTGAAACTCAAATTTGAATTCCAAAAAAATCAAAAGAAGTTCAAACCTGAATTCTTATAGTCTAAACCTTCATTTCAGATCTTAAATTCTGCAGAAAAAACTAAAGAAAAAACAACAGAAAACTTTCAAAAATCCTCAAAATATTGTTCCATTGAAAGCCTTAGGTTGATTTTGATTTTTAGTTGTTGATCTACATCTTCTAGCTCAATATTTGGTGGCTGAAATGACCTGAGTATTCCTGGTTCAATTTCAACTAAATTTGGTTAAAAATCAGTGTGATTTTGGTCATTTTATTATTGTTGCTCTTCTATCATTCCTCCCTGGGTATTGTGGCTTGATTTGGGTTGAAATTGGCCTTGTGTGAGCTGTGTTGGTGCTGATCTCATTGCTGTGATTTGCTGAACTGTTGCTGACCTTATTTCCTTCTTATTTCACTCTAATTTCCAGCCTAGCCTTTAGAAACGGTGGTTGGTTGTGGTAAGCTGGCATCGCATCAATACTTTACCAGATCGAAAGGAAGTGTGGAAATGTCTACAGAAATGACTTTGCCCGCAGTCCCCATCTCCGAAGACAGCCCCATCTCGGGGGTCCCGGCCTCTGAATCTTTTACAGCTGAAGAAAATCGGATCTTGCGCCTGCGATTGATGGAAATGTGGGATGCTTGGAACAATGGAAAGGAACCTCCAAGCACCATTCCCGGATTCCCAGAGCTATTCCCTAGATCTGGAGGTGCTACTACTGTCCCTATCAGTCATCCTCATAGTGAAGAGGATGTAGATGATTTGGTTTATGCTAGTTTTATCAGGGCTAGGACTAAGCCAGTGGTAACTTTAGAGCCACCTCTTAAGCGACCTACTGCACAGTTGCAGCAAAAAGAGGCTCTAGACTCTGCTCTCAAGAAGAGTAAAAGGAGTCGGAGAAGGAGAAGTTTGGTCAAAGATAGAAAAGTTGTACAAGCAAAGGATGTCCCTGTAGTTGATGTGGATGAGTAAACCAAAGAGGAACCTAGTTTCCTGACCCGCAAGTCTTCAAGGAAGAAACACACACTCTCTCTCAATCCAAAAGGCACACCTCTAAGGGTGCTGAGAGTTCTTCCAAGAGTGCTGTTGCTGGGTCCAGTGAAAAGTTGGTAATAAATTCCGCTGACAAGATAGTGAAGGAGCGTAGTGACAAGTTTGATGAGGAAGAAGTGGAAAAATCTGGTGAACATATACAGAACAAGTTGGTGGAGTAGGAAAAGTCTGTAGGAAAGTGAGTGAAAAGAAAAAGGGATGATGATAATTATGATGAAGAACCTGGTTCCATCAAGAAAGCAAAAGTAAGTGAGTCTCTGAAGTTTGAGAAAAGGAAGTTGGGGAATCAGAAAATACTGTGGGGCCGCACATTTGCCTCTGACATTCTAGAATTTGCTGGATGAGACAATTAGTGGACATTTGTGATTCAACAGTGGGCCAATCTGTTTACATGTGAGGCTCCTATAGTGTATGAGGAGGAGGTACGGAATTTCTACACCAGCCTTTTCACAGTAGATGGTGATCAAATTTGTGTGTTGGTAAATTGGGTGGACATAGTGATGGATTCTGCCTTATTGGGGTCAATTCTGGGTGTTCCTGCCGAAGGATTGTCATCTGTTCAGGGTGCCTGCACACCAAACTTCAGAAACGCCATTTTCAAGGACAAGGCAGTACAACATGGGGAACATGTGCATAATAAGGCACTCCTTCTAGTATATCAGTTGCTCTTTGAGATGGTTAACAAGTGTTGCTTCCCCGCACTGAAAGAAGATGTGTTGCATCCAAAGGTGACCTATTCCTTATGGAAGCCTTGGATAATTTTACCTCCATCAATTTGCCTACCATAATGATTAAGCATATGTAGAAGGTAGAAAACCTTAGAGATGGGAATCCTAGACTGCCTTATGGGTTCCTTCTCACAAAGGTCTTTGAGTTTTTCAAAGTACCTCTGGGACAAGCCAAAGTGGGCACAAAAAAGCAATCATTTTCAAAAACTACTTTTGAGGAGTGTGAGTGTATTGACAAAGTCGGAGGAGTTGGATGCACTTCCACAATCTCTCAACTGATAAATTCTCAAAATAGTGCCACAGAGGAGATCCGGAAGTTGAAGGCTAGGAACGCGATTCTTGAGGGTCAGATCAGTCAGTTGTAAGAGGCACCTGGTTCTAGTAGTTCTCACAGCTCAGAGGTTGCACGCCTAATAAAGGAGAATGTTGTACTCAGGAAATAGGTGGAGGACCTGAAAGAAAGACTGCTCAATGAGCAAATGTCTGTGAACGCTCGCATGGATCTTGTCTTCCAAACCCTTGCTTCCTCTTCCAAGCCCCCTTCCTTCAGTGTCCCTTAAAGAATATCCCCTCAGTGTCCAGTTTCAGAGTCTATCTTCTTAAGTTGTTTTTGATGATGTTTTTGTTGTTTCTGGCAATTGTTTATTTTTGCTTATTTTAAACTATGGATGAAAACAATAATTCTGCCCCCGCCTGTAAAAGTCCAAATCCGGTTAATGAAAGTGATTTCCTTTTTGCTATCCATGCTGCTGCTCTTTTATTTCTATTTTCTATCATGCTGTGAGCATATAAGTGTCATGAGTTAAATACGCTATACTTCTTTCTGCTTCTTACTTGTTATGTACTTTTTCCGATGCCAAAAGGGGGAAGATTGATTTAATTGAATCATAAAGAGCATAAATGAATAGTAATCTGAAGGGGGGAGAAATACATATTCAGGGGGAACTCACAAAAGTTCAGGTACTGATTAAGGGGGAATGCAGAGCTTCAGGGGGAACTTAAGGTCTTTCTGGTGCACAATTTGGTTCTTTATGGCTCTTTCTAGGATTCACAATTATAAGTTTGTAATCATCAGAAAGGGGGAAATAGATAGGTTACAAGTACTTTGGTTATAAGTACTTTACTTTATATTTTGATGATCTAACAAACTTACTATCCAGAACCAGATAAGGAACCTGTTACACATTTACAAGACCTCAAGATCACAAGGTTCCAGGTTGGGATTCAGCGTGGAATATGATTCAACTCTTCAGAGTGGAAGGAACAGTTGAGGGAACAAGTCCCTACCAATTCCCGAGGAGATTGTACAAAGTCAACTCTCCAGCTGGAAAGTTGCTGCCTGCACACGCTACAGTGCAGGAATAGTGCTGCAGTCAACTTTCCAGGGAAGACTATTTACCTACATTGCTTACATCATTGTAAGTGATGTCACACATGTCTCTATGCATTCAAGGGAGGTAAAATAAGACACTTGAACACTTAGAGATTTCACAAGAGCTCACTAACATGACTATTCAGCAAGCAAGTGTCAAGTTCTTCAAGAACAAAAAACTAAACAACTACAGACGAGTTCCTACATAGAGTTATTATATGTCCTTAGTTGAGCTGTAACTTTGTAAAGTCTTAAAGTGAAATTCCTATATCGCTTGTTTAAGAAGCATTTTGTAGGAAACCCTTGTAAACCTTAAACCTGTGTGTTTAAGTCTTGGCTAGAGTTAGTCAAGTTTCAAAGTCTTTGTAATAGAGTTATTGTAAAGTGGCTTGTAATAGGTGTGTTATAAGTTAGTGAGGGATTAAGAGTTTAATTCATAGGTTGCATAGGTTGTAATCTGAAAGTTGCTCAGTAGTGAAGTTGAAATCCTACAAGGGTAGGTAATTGTTTTATATCCCGTTGAGTTGGGAATTTTTCACGTAAAATTCCTCTTGCCATTTAATTTCTACTTTTTGTGTGGACTGTTGAATCTGATAGAGAACCTGGTTCTCTATAGAAGTTGGTGGACCCTTATATTCTATCATATGGTAAGGCATGTCTACAGTAGCATCTCTTGCAAAACAGAACACTAAGTTAATAAAAAGAATGATCACCATGCTCTCCTTCATAAGGACTTGAACATAGATGACCCAAAATAATGAATTCAGCCTTCTCCATGCCCCTACTACTCCTTTTCTCCTCACCTCCTAACTTCTTGCAACTCTTACTCTTAGGTATGGACATTGTATTTTATCACTATTCACAATCCCTTTACCTTGTCTCTCCAATTGATCAAATTTATGCACTTCAATATAACCATTATCGAGGGCATAGTTAGCTAGGTAGTCAGCTAGTTTATTACCCTCCCTCATGATGTGTGTGATTCTGACATTATATCTCTCCATGATTCCCATTATTTTCTCCACATGTGCAACCACTATCCATGGTGCACTCCAAGTGCCTTCAACAACATTTTTAGCAGCATTGAGTCAGTTTGCATCCATATCTGCGTGTAGCCTTATTGTATATAGTATTTCAAGGCTTCCAGAATAGCACTTGTTTAAGCTTCATTGGTAACCTACTGTATCTCCTTTCCCATTGCAAACCTAACATCTCCTTCTTCATCCTTTAGCACAAAACTAATTGAGCTCCTACTTGGATTACCTTTTGATGCCCCATCCTTATTGTTTTTATCCATCCTTGTGAAGGAAGTTCCCACATCACTTTGGTCACCTTCAGAGATGGAGTGTAGTTCTCCATCATATGCAGTAAATCTGGCCATTTGTGTGGAATACTATATAGGCTTGGCTTCCTCACTTTGACTAAAGCTTGCAATGTAGATGATATCTGGTATATAACTCTACTAATTGACAACGCTTCCGCATGCTTATAATTATTCCTCATTTTCTAGATTTCCCACAAAATGATGGAGGGCAGTGCATGAAATATAGGTTTAAGTATTGGTACTACATGAACAGTCTAGCACTTAGTAATTGCTTGTTGCAAGGAGAGTCCTTCCATCGCTATTCCTGCATTTGAGAGAAAGTAGTACCATACATTGCGAGCTACATATGATCTATAAAAGACATGTACTAATGTCTCTTCTTCCGGACTTCGACAACACCAATACTTTGATGGCATGAAATATCCTCACTTTCCGAAGTGATCAAGAAGTGGTAGCCTAGTTTTCTAAACTTTTCACATGAATAAAGCAATCTTAAAAAGCGGACCTTTCCCCCCCACATGTTTTTAAATGCAATCTTGGGCTTCCTTCTCCTCCTAGTATATTCCCAAGCCGATTTAACCTTGAAGTTGCCTCTAGTCTCCAACATCCAAAAAGGTCTATCTAATTCATCAAGCATTACTGGAAGCTTAATAATCTCAATGATATGAGTTCCAAGATCATGAGGTAATATGTTCCTAATCTTGTCCTCATCCAATTCTCCTTCCTCCACTACATCATACACATTATGTATATCTTCATCACGATATAAAATAATATAGAGTAACAAAATACAATGCCCCTAATCCTAACCAATTGTCAAACCAGAAAAGTGAGAAGCCCATTTTTGGTTGCCATATTATTTGATGTTCAATGTTATCTCTACATTCTAACATCTTTCTCCAAACATGTGATCCACTTTTCCATTGTACTACCATAGCATTTAACTTCTTGCAGTATTTTTGACACATGAAAGAACTCCATAAGGTAGGTTTAGTTCTAAGATTCTACCATAATTTACAAAATAAAGATTTAGAGATATCATGTAATGATATAAACCCTACCCCTCCTTCTTCTGGTAAGCACAAAGTATCCCAAGAAGCCCAGTGCATTCCGTTACCACCTACTGCATTACCATAGAAAAACTATGTAATCATTTTGTGCATTTTATTAATGACACATGAGAGAGGGTTCACTACTGAAAACAAATGTATTGACATGCTTTGCAATACATGTGTTATCAAAATTGCTCGACCACCAATAGAAAGCAGTTTACCTTTCCACGATTGTAGTTTGTCCAGTATTTTGTTGATGAGTCCATGATAGTAGTCCTTTCTCCTTCTTGCATAAAATATGACAGCCAAGATATGTGAAGGGAATTCCTGCTTACCTATCCGTGTGATTCTCTGGACCTTATTCACCACTGCGTTGCTTGCAGAGTGATGCATGTACACTGCTAATTTAGCCCTATTAATCAACTGCCCATAAGCCATCTCATAAGCATTTAAGACCTCCATGATCAATTGCAGTGAAGTTGCATATGAGGATGAAAAGATTATGGTATCATCTGCATAGGCATGATGATTGATCTTTGGACTCCATTTGGTAACCCAAACCCACGGAAGTAAGGATTCAAGTGAAGTGCATTCAATCCCCTTGATAATGCCTCAACAACAAGAATGAATAGTGTATGTGACAAAGGGTCACCTTGCTTGACTCCTCTAGTGTATTTGAAGAAACCATAAGGTTGGCCATTAATCAACACTGAGTACCAATTGTTTGCAACAATGCCATACATAATCCTAATGAATCTCTCACGGAAGCCTATTTTCTCAACATTTTAGTCAAGAATATCTAAGATAGTCTATCATATGCTTTGGTCATATCTAACTTGATCACCACATTTGGTCCTGCCCTTGTTCTTAGTCGAATATCAGTTATTATTTCTTGAGTCAATAGCACATTCTGCACAATACTCCTCCCTTTGACAAATCAAGCATGTTCATCTGATATAAGTATAGATAACAGATTGACTACTCTTTCATGAATCACCCTTGAGAACACCTTGTTGATGAAGTTGCTAAGACTTATAGGTACAATATCAGAATATGTGACCACTTCCTTTTTCTTAGGCAACAACACTAGATTTGTGTGAGTGATGAACTTGGGCAATTCCTGGCCATTGAGAAAGTCCCTCACCATAGCATATACATCATCTCCTATGATCTCCCAGTAGCAATGACAGAACTTTCCAGTGAATCCATCATGTCCTCCTGCACTTTTTTCATTTAGGCCAAACACAACATCCTTGACTTCCTCTTTTGTAGGTTGTCTTATCAGCTCTTGATTGTGCTCCATAGTGACCATACTAGGAACATGATTAATGATCTCAAATGTGGTACAAACATTTTCTTCACGAAACTGAGCAGTAAAGAATCTTACTACCTCTTCAGCCATATCTTCATTGCCTTCAATCCAGTTCTCTTCTGTGTTTTGAATCCTCTTCCGTCGCAGTATTCTTCTCCTCTCATTCACTTAAACATGAAGGAATCTTGTACTGCGTTCACCCTCTTTAAACCAAGTCATGCCTGATTTCTGCCTCCAAAATTCTTCCTCAAGTGCTAAAAATTTGATAAGTTCTGCTTGTACTTTATGAAGCCTCTCTCTATTAATCTGAGCTAGATAGAGTTCAAATTGAGTTTCATGTACCATCACTACATCCTCTAAGCTAGCAACTTTCTAGAAGATATCACCATAAGTATCCTTACTCCATGCTGATAATTTAGCTTCTTCAGTTTGTGATTGAATATGATACAGGGATTAGCACTAAATTTAAGTTGCCAGTTTTCCTTCACTACTTCTTGAAATGTTGCATGCTCTATCCAACAGATTAGGAATTTGAACTGATTCTTAACAGGAATAACTACAGGATCATGTTTGATTAGCAAGGGGTTGTGATCAGATCCAATTTTAGACAAGTGTGTGATCTCCACTCCTGGAATAACTGTTGGAATTCTTCATTGGACAACACCCTATCCAGTCTTTTAAAAATACAATCATACTCAGCTCTACCATTCCACCATGTAAAATGCTTCCCTTGAAACCAAGATCATATATGTTGCACGTATTGATACAATGTCTAAAGTCATCGACTTCATTCAAAGCTACTGGTAGTCCCCCAAATTTCTCCTCCTCGTCCCAGATTACGTTGAAATCCCCACCAACAATCCATGGAGATCTCATGTTGCTAGCCAGATCATATAGTGTATCTCAAAGCTCTATTCTCTCTATGGCATCACATTTGGCATATACTAATGTAAGTGTGATCTCTTTTTGAGAGTTTAAATAAAAAAACTTAAGAGTAAGTTGTTGCACCATGTCAACAAGAACAGTAACCTCATAACCATCCTCCACAAAGGCCCATACTTTGTTAGAAACATTTACAATGGACTGAGCAAAACCAATCCTTCTTCTATATCTTTCCAGCTTCCCCGCTTGTTGCATTGGTTCCACCAGCCCCACAAAATCGAAATTGATATTGTCTATGTATTGTAATAAGCCTTTCAAAGGGTTTCTTAGTTTTTACAGATATAATATTCCAAATGATAGAATTCATATCTAAACATTGGATTTAGAGACTATTCTTCTTATTTGCACTCCAGTGCCAGGGACACTAGTGTTTTCTTTTTGTTGTCTCTTCTTGCCTTTTCCAACTAACTTCACCTTCTCTATTTGAATGGGGGGATAGATCACCTTGCCTTGCCACATTCATGAAATTCTGGACAGTTGATACCTCATCCATGTCCTTTCCACCTCTTGCTTCACTCCCTTATTGTTGCCTTGTTATCTGATTCTTCCAAGGTTTAGGGACTACTGCCTTAGTTCCTTTTTTATCCATAAGAGCTGGGACTACATATTTTACCTTGCTTGCAGCTATGTTAGTGTCCTTAGGCATTAAATGAGGTATAGGGTTTATTGTTGTTAGGGTTAGGTTTGGTTATTTAGGGTTAGGGTTATGTACTTGGGTTTGTTCTGGTTAATTTTAGCTTTTTGGATTATCTAGAGGTTTAGGACTTAGCTCAGCATCTCTTTTCCCACATGATTCCATGACTATGCCTCCTATATCAGCTACAAGTTGTTCATCTGTATGTATACCTTCCTCAGCAGGATTATCTTCATCAGCAAATTGCACTAAATCTTCTAAATCTTCACCATATGATTGAATATCATCTTCTACATCTACTTGCTCATCATCAGAATGAAATTCACCTTCTTCCTCGGATTCTTCTTCCACATGTTCACTCCATAATCGACCTAGCTACACCTTGCTAGCCAGTACAGTGTGAAGAAACATCCTGGCATGACTGCTTAGTTTTGGCTAATTGAGGCAAATATGCTCCATTTTGATCCTTGTTACCATTATTAGCATTGTCTTCATTACTCTGAACTTCTTTGTTAGGTACAATAGTCCTATTCACCCATTGGATTGTTGATTCATTTTGTGCTCTTTGAGTAGATCCATTCACATTCTTCTTAGGACTATCCTTCTTTCCTTTGTCCATATAACGACCCGATCGGTCGCTTTGAACTCTAGCGTGTCGTTCAGCAGTTTGAGGCCATGAGCAGCTTAATTTCAGGTATTATGACTTGTACGCATGGTCGAAATTTAGTTCCGGGAAGTTCAGTGTAGATTTGGAAAGAGAATTTTTATTTTGGAAGCTTTAAGTTAAAAGAATCGACTAAGATTGGATTTGTAAGTAAACGACCTCGAAATCAGGATTCGAAGGTCCCATCAGGTGCGTATGATGATTTTGGACTTGGGCGTACGTCCGGATCGGGTTTTAGAAGACCGGGAAACATTTTGGCACCTAATGTGGAAGTTAGCATTTTGGAGGAATTTCATAGGTTTGGGTTGAAGTGCATTTCAGTGTTATCAATGTCCGTTTGGGATTTTTGAGTCTGGGAATAGCTTAGTATGGTGATTCTGGTGTTGGGAGCACGATCGGAAGTCAATTCGGAGGTCCATGGGTCATTTTGGAGTCATTTGGCTAAAGATAGAAATTTGAAGGTTTTTGAGAAATTTGACCGGAAGTGGACTTTTTGATATCGGGGTAGGATTCTGATTCCGGAAGTTGGAGTAGGTCTGTAATGTCGAATATGACTTGTGTGCAAAATTTGAGGTCAATCAGACGTGATTTGATAGGTTTAAACATCGAAAGTAGAAGTTTGAAATTTTAGAGTTCATTAAGCTTGAATTGGAGTGTGATTCATGGTTTTGGCGTTGTTGGATATGATTTGAGGCCTCGAGCAAGTCCGTAATGTGTTTTGGGACTGGTTGGTGTGATTAGACGGGGTCCCGGGGGCCTCGGGTGGATTCCGGGTGGTTAACGGTTCGAATTGGAACTTGGAGGAAGAGCTGAAGTTGCTGGTTGCTGGTGTAATCGCACCTGCGAGACTTGGGCCGCATGTGCGGAGCCGCAGAAGCGGCCAATGGGGCTCAGATGCGGTAGTGAGGGGTGAAGGCTGGGACCGCAGATACGGTCAGGTCACCGCAGAAGCGGGACCGCACCTGTGGAAGAAGGAGGGCAGAAGCGGAAATTGGCTGAGAGCCCTGGACCGTAGAAGCGGCATTTGGTCCGCACCTGCGGGACCGCAGAAACGGTCAAGGGACCGCAGGTGCGAAAGGACTGGAGGCAGTGAGCTCTCTTTAAAAATCGAGTTTTGGTTCATTTCCACCCATTTTCACTTCGGGTTGGACAATTTTGGAGCTTTTGAAAGAGAGATTTTCTTCATCTATGTCAAGGTAAGTTGTTCCCACTCATTAGACGTTAAATACATGGTTTTGTTTTGGATTTGAGCATGAAAATTGGTAGAAACTTGGGCTTTGAGGGAAAACCTAGAAAATGGATATTTTGGATTTTTACTACCATTTTGGGTATGAAAGTGAGAGTAAATTATATATTTGAGTTCGTGAGGCTATGGGTAAACTTAATCTTCGAAAACTTTCGGAATCCAGGCACGTGGGCCCGAGGGCGATTTTGTCAACTTTCCGATCGGGGTTAGGAATTGTTATAAAATAGATTATTGCGAGTAATTGAGCATATATTAATGGATTTGCATAATTATTGGCTAGTTTTGGAGCATTGTGCATCGATTCGAGTCTTCGGAAGGGCGTGGAATACCGGTTATGGAACTTCAGAGCGAGGTGAGTCTCCTTTATAACCTTGTAAGAGGGAATTGTCCCCATAGGTGAGTTAATTGGTTATGTGCTCCTATTTGTGGGGGCTACGTACGCACGAGGTGACGAGAGTCCATGCGTAGCTACTATTATGCTTATGTCCGGGTAGTCTAGGACACAAGAGCATGTTTATTTGTAATAAATGCAACCTTATTGACAAATTCAAGAATGCCTAAAACATATCGAACGTGTAAATGAATTTCTAAAAGACTAGATATCATTACTTGACCTTTAAAAGAGAAACTTGGCTTTTTCCTGGATAATTGCTCCTCGATGAATTATTGATTTGACTGTTGAATGTGTTTATCTATAGCGAAACGGGCCGAACGCCTCGATAGATTAAATAGATGCATCTATGGTTCGCACCATTCGACCCTCTGGCAGTGCACAGTTTAAATATTGTTGGATCGGGTCGTACGTCCTCGGCATGATTTGCGCATGCTTGTATTGCTTGCTGTGAGATTTATAGGTGTTGATAATTGTTCTCCCTGTCCTGAGATAAATCCTTAAATGATGGAATTGAATCTGGAAATTTCCTATTAATAAAAGAACTGTTTATTTGCCTCATGCTGTAGAGTTAAAGTCATTTTATGAAAATTCTCGACTCCCTGCATTATTGATATATTATTATTGGACCATTAGTAGGTGTCAAAGTTGACATCTCGTCTCTACTTCTTCGAGATTAGGCGGGATACTTATTGAGTACACGTTATTTTCGTACTCATGCTACACTTGCTGTGCATTTTGTTGCACAGGTACAGGTATTTGTAGTGGCCTACTGGGCGCAGCAGCATAGATGATACGGAGACTAGGTGAGCTGTATTTTCTCGAGGCGACCCGTAGCGAGTATAGTCTCTCTCAGCATTGTATTTACTTTCTGTCCAATTGTGTTCCGGACAGTTATTGTACTTTATTCGATTCCTTAGAAATTGCTCATGCACTTGTGACACCGGGTTCTGGGATGATTATGGGGTATTCTATAATAACTTCTAAATATTCTTTGTTTATTTGTAAGGATTATCTTTTACTAGCCACATTGAAAGAAAAATCGTAGTTTTCACAATTATTCAATGAGAATTTAATTGAGTGTTTATGGTTGGCTTGCCTGACAGCGATGTCCGGCGCCATCACGACCTTTATTGGATTTTGGGTCGTGATAACATGTTATCAGAGCACTAGGTTCCCTTAGGTCTCACGAGTCATGAGCAAGTCTAGTAGAGTGTCGCGTATCGGTACGGAGATGTTTGCACTTATCTTTGGGAGGCTACAAGGCTGTTAGGAGTACTTCCCTTCTTGATTCCTCATCGCGCGATTTGATTCCTTGAGGCTTATGCCCTTATTTCCTTCCTACTCAATCTTACGCGACGCGAACTGCTGGTTATAAATCGAGAATTAAAGAATTGTAATGGCACTACGGATGTGGTGCGGGATGTTTCTCCCGGTATAGGTTGTTGGGCTATTGTCATTGCCTTGCAGAAGGATTTTTCTATTATTTTGGCCCGGTAGTTGTGCTTCTAAGAGCTTAGAGGCTATGCTTGCT
Organism: Nicotiana attenuata; assembly: GCF_001879085.1. Lineage (NCBI taxonomy): Eukaryota > Viridiplantae > Streptophyta > Magnoliopsida > Solanales > Solanaceae > Nicotiana > Nicotiana attenuata. The sequence goes on from NC_031990.1 coordinate 87,800,569, forward strand.
ATGATGCTCACGATTGGTTATCGCACGGCATTGACTTGATTGTAGGATACTTGCCACAGTGTTTGGGCAGTGAATGATTTGAAAGGAAGTCTACTCAGTGTGTGATTCAGAGATCTGATATTTCATTTTCGGCGGAGGAAAAGCAATTGGCCTATAAATGTCTAGATTTAGGGTGATGGAATAACGAGACTTGGTATTTTCGAGCATGGTGGAATTTTCATCTGCGATGTAGTGTCATCATCCTCGATTGTATGTGTTAAGTTCGCCGGTGTTATGGCCTTCTACAATTAGCCTTTGGGATAAGATATTGTGAAATAGTATTGGAGAAGCGGCTGTCAGATATCGCGGAATGCGGTGGTTCAAGATTGAATCAGTGTTTCTAATGTTGACGGCTCGAGAAAGATGATCTTCGGAAAGGTTTAAAGTTAGTAGCAATTCGTGGATTCAAGTGCTAGGAAGATAGATTTTATTTAAGGCAACAACTGAGTAGCAAAGAATGAGGAAGGACATGTGGGGAGTGTCAGGCAGTGGTTAACATTTTTAGAAGGCCAAGTATAAGAAGCGAAGGTCGAGTAGTTGATTAAAGTAGTGAGTTTCGCCAAAGTGGGAGAGTGGCGGAGTTGCATATGGGTTGTGATAGGATGACAACACCCCTTAAGGAAAGTTTTGAATGATTTGGGGATTTTTGGCGGTCAATGATTGGGTCCATGGATTTAATTTGGAATATTGGCTATTATGCGGCAGAAGATTGGATATGACGGAAAGGAATTGTTCGATATGAAGAAGGATACAACATAACTTTGAATTGGAGGATATTGTCGCACACCTAGTTAATGTCCACGAGGAGTGGATGGACTTGTGCAGCTGGTGAATGAGCACGAGCTCAGGTGGGTTATCTCTAGTGAGCAGGTCGGCGGTCGCATGGTCGGCGAAGCTTCTGCGAAGAATTCTATTGGTTATACAGCAAAGAGATCGATCGTGCGAATGTGCTTGATGATTCAGAGTATAAACAAAAGGGTTTTACAAAAAGATTTCGAAGATCTGGCGGGTTGGTTTTGCTAGATCACGTCAACAACGAAGAAAGAATCTTGTTGGATCCCGGAGTTGCGTAATGGTGGCTTCAGGCTAAGTGGGAGAGCCCCGCCGTCTACGATTGGGTTGTATGATCATCTTCTTATGAAGTTTGGGTTATCGGTAATTTGTCTCGGCTAAGGAAAGAGAATATCGATAGTAATTTGAGCCAAGGAATTGAACAAGGTGTTATATAATTGGCATCATCGATTCATGCTCGAGCTTTGGAAGGGCTCAGGAATTATTCTTCGCGTAGAAGTGAGTTATAAGGAAAGTGATTCTGCTAGGTGCTTCGTCGAAAGGGTATTCATGTGCTAGAAGATTAATGGAGTTAATTATATTCGGGGCCAAGTCAGAGCGGGTGGCTCTTAACAACGGTCCTAGTGGATTCAAAGGGGTAAGGTGTGGTGCCTAATGATTTCGAGCCTATAGGTACGGTTAAGAATCAAGTTTTGTAGTAGCTTATGAGATGAGGCTAGAATGTTCTATGATGTTTGACTTGCAGTGTAGCATTTGGGATGTATGAAATGGTTCGTGGAATTTGAGACAGCATGGTCTCGTGATTCAAGGTCACTCGGGATGAGTGTGGATGGAGTGTGTCATGTGTTGAATGGAGTTATTAGTATTTCTAAGGCAATCAAGAATAAATTGGAAGAAGGTAGATTGGTTAGCCATAGTTGAATTGGCATATTGGTAGTAGTGATCAGTTCCTTCAGCATGATCAAGTTATGCAAGTAATTTGTGACGGTACGTGCTAGGCTTATCGGCCGCCGTGATTGATGTTATCCAGAAGTATTCTACTGTTATGGCCTGTTATGTGTAAGCGGATCTCGGAAGGACTATGGTGGCTTAGACCACTGCTTAGGGATTTGCATATTCTACGTTATGAGAATTTGCCTGTGTGTTGCTATGGTTCTCTTGAAGTGAGATAAGTGAAAAGTTTTTATATGATGAAGTGTTAATCTATTAGTGGTCCCGGAGTTATGATGAAAATCGTGTTCTATCGTATATTGGCATGGTAGGTGTAGTGAGTGGTATGGAATTTTAAGTGAGGATCAAGGTTGCACTTCGGTGTTGACAGGGATGTCACGAGCTCGGATGAGAAGGAAGGGAGTTTTGATGTTTAAAGTAAGTTGGTACGTCTTTAGCGTCACCTGGGATCGGTGTTTTGTGAGAGACGCTTGCACCCTGGTTATGGATTCTTGATCGCTTTTCAAGTGTTAGTGCGATCGGTGGTATGGATGTGCAAACTTGTTATCTGTTACAGAAGATCGTGGGAGCGAGCCCCACGGGAGGATTGTATAAGTCTGGCATGTAGTTACTTGATTGATTGGAGAATGAAACCAAGTATGGAGATTGTGGTGATATGGTAAATTTGAGGATTTATGTCTGGAAGGCACTCGGTTTATTGGGTTGTGGACTGTGTAGGATTACTCCGGTTATGATGGTTGTTCTTGTGAGTTATGGGAAAAGGGGGTTGCTATGGACCCAGAAAAGATTATTGGCCTAGTTCGGTATGATCAGAAACGGCCTGAGGACTGTGAATGGATTTAAATATGAATATGGGCTCTATATCCGGCCGAATGTGTTTATTTTAGCATAGCTCTCCTTATAGAGGGGTATTCGGACATTGGGTGTCATTTCGTCGTCGACTATTTCATGTAATGCTATATTGTGTCGTGTGAGTCGCAAAACGGCTTGGTAAATTTCTTATGTGTTGAGGTTCCGCGTAGCGATGGTGTTATGTGAGTAGGATGGTTCTTTAGTTTCAGAACATATATCGCACCTCAGTTGTGCTTGAGATTGTTAGCTTATGGCGCTATATGTCCCCTCAGGGACGGTATTATGCACTTAGCGTGCTTGTGACCGATATTCGGTGTCTTGTTGTAATGAGCAATTTAGCTCGATGTGTATCTCCTTATGTGAGTTTTATGTGCGGATCGGGTTGCACGCCGCAACAGTATGATGATAATTACAGTCCCTTATATTCTATTCTGTGTGATTTGTTTCCATTTTTGGAGGTGAGTTCATGTTAGCTGCGCGAGTGGAGTAGTCCCTTTCAGAACTGGTCCTTCTTATGTATCGCGTTCGAGTTGGTAGCCTACTGGCACATTGTGGCGCCATATGAGACTTTTGGTCATGTCTGGGAGGGCTTGTTGCCTGAGCGGTTCGTACTGAGTAAGATAAGATTATTGGATCTAAGATCAGTGCAATCAGATTATCTAAAGTATATTAAGGAGCAAAGACCACTATTTGGTTCAGAATAAGGTAAGGATTCTTGTCAGGAGTATAGGCTCAACGATTTGTCGGCTCGGCAGTTGGTTATGAATTCTTCACATCTCTTCCATCGTTGCGGTATTGTGAGAGTTGGAACAAGACTTAAATGTATAATGAGGTGCATTGTGAGCATCAGATTGGGGGAGAGTCGGCTAGTATGGTCAGGGAACGTTATTATGGTCCTATGAATGACGTGGTGCATAATGTGAATGCAGCAAAGGTATGTAATCTTGTATCGGTGCATCATGTGGTGATTGATATGGTGTTCATATGTTGAAAGCAGGCTTGGCTGAGAATTTTGGATGTTGAAACTGAGCTCTAAGGATCATTTGTTGAATAAAAGGAGAATATCTTTAGATTTGATCGAGCTAGTGTGATCAACTGAGTTGTGGTAGCACGGGTAGGTGCACAAGGTGTTTAACTGTGATTTCGGACAACTCCGGCGCAGTTCTTAGCACGTTCGAGGACGAACGTATGTTTACGTGGGAGAGAACGTAACGACCCGACCGGTCGTTTTGAACTCTAGCGCGTCGTTCAGCAGTTTGAGGCCATGAGCAGCTTCATTTCAGGTATTATGACTTGTATGCATGGTCAGAATTGAGTTCCGAGAAGTTCGGAGTTGATTTGGAAAGAGAATTTTCATTTCGGAAGCTTTAAGTTGAAAGAATCGACTAAACTTGGATTTGTGAGTAAACGACCTCGTAATCGGGATTCGAAGGTTCCAGCAGGTGTGTATGATGATTTCGGACTTGGGCGTACGTCCGGATCGGGTTTTGGAAGACCCGGAAACGTTTTGGCCCCTAATGTGGAAGTTAGCATTTTGGAGGAATTTCATAGGTTTAGGTTGAAGTGCATTTCAGTGTTATCAATGTCCGTTTGGGATTTCCGAGTCTGGGAATAGCTCCGTATGGTGATTCTGGTGTTGGGAGCACGATCGGAAGTGAATTCGGGGGTCCGTGGGTTATTTTGGAGTCATTTGGCTAAAGATAGAAATTTGAAGGTTTATGAGAAGTTTGACCGGAAGCGAACTTTTTGATATCGGGGTCGGATTCCGATTTCGGAAGTTGGAGTAGGTCTGTAATGTCGAATATGACTTGTGTGCAAAATTTGAGTTCAATCGGACGTGATTTGATAGGTATAAACACCAAAAGTAGAAGTTTGAAATTTTAGAGTTTATTAAGCTTGAATTGGAGTGTGATTCATGGTTTTGGCGTTGTTGGATATGATTTGAGGCCTCGAGCAAGTCCGTAATGTGTTTTGGGACTAGTTGGTGTGATTGGACGGGGTCCCGGGGGCTTCGGATGGATTCCGGGTGGTTAACGGATCGAATTGGAACTTGGAGGAAGAGCTGAAGTTGCTGGTTGCTGGTGTAACCGCACCTGCGAGACTTGGGCCGCAGGTGCAGAGCCGCAGAAGCGGCCAATGGGGCTCAGATGCAGTAGTAAGGGGTGAAGGCTGGGACCGCAGGTGCGGTCAGGTCACCGCAGAAGCGGGACCGCACCTGCGGAAGCAGAAGCGTAGAAGTGGAAATGGGCTGAGAGCCCCGGACCGCAAAAGCGGCATTTGGTCCGCACCTGCGGGACCGCAGAAGCGGTCAAGGGACCGCAGGTGCGAAAGGACTGGAGGCAGTGAGCTCTCTTTAAAAATCGAGTTTTGGTTCATTTCCACCCATTTTCACTTCAGGTTGGACGATTTTGGAGCTTTTGGAAGAGAGATTTTCTTCATCTATGTCAAGGTAAGTTGTTCCCACTCATTAGAATTTAAATACATGGTTTTGCTTCGGATTTGAGCATGAAAATTGGTAGAAACTTGGGGTTTGAGGGAAAACCTAGAAAATAGATATTTTGGATTTTTACCACGATTTTGGGTATGAAAGTGAGAGTAAATTATATATTTGAGTTCGTGAGGCTATGGGTAAACTTAATCTTCGAAAACTTTCGGAATCCGGGCACGTGGGCCCGAGGGCGATTTTGTCAACTTTCCGATCGGGGTTAGGAATTGTTATAAATTGGATTATTGCGAGTAATTGAGCATATATTAATGGATTTGCATAATTATTGGCTTCGATTCGAGTCTTCGGAAGGGTGTGGAATGCCGGTTATGGAACTTCGGAACGAGGTGAGTCTCCTTTCAAACCTTGTAAGAGGGAATTGTCCCCATAGGTGAGTTAATTGGTTATGTGCTCCTATTTGTAGGGGGCTACGTACGCACGAGGTGACGAGAGTCCGTGCGTAGCTACTATTATGCTTATGTCCGGGTAGTCTAGGACCCAAGAGCATGCTTATTTGCCTATTGACAAATTCAAGAATGCCTAAAACATATCGAACGTGTAGATGAATTTCTAAAAGACTAGATATCATTACTTGACCTTTAAAAGAGAAACTTGGCTTTTTCCTGGATAATTGGTCCTCGATGAATTATTGATTTGACTGTTGAATGTGTTTATCTGTTGCGGAACGGGCCGAATGCCTCGGTAGATTAAATAGATGCATCTATGGTTCGCGCCTTTGACCCTCTGGCAGTGCATAATTTAAATATTGTTGGATCGGGCCGTACGTCCTCGACATAATTTTCGCATGCTTGTATTGCTTGCCGTGAGATTTATAGGTGTTGATAATTGTTCTTCCTGTCATGAGATAAATGATTAAATGATGGAATTGAATCTGGAAATTTCCTATTAATAATAGAACTGTTTATTTGCCTCATGCTATAGAGTTAAAGTCATTTTATGAATATTCTCGACTCCCTGCATTATTGATATATTATTATTGGACCATTATTAGGTGTCGAAGTTGCCATCTCATCTCTACTTCTTTGAGATTAGGCGGGATACTTATTGAGTACACGTTATTTTCATACTTATGCTACACTTGCTGTGCATTTTGTTGCACAGGTACAGGTATTTCTTGTGGCCTACTTGGCGCAGCAGCGTGGATGATACAGAGACTAGGTGAGCTGTATTTTCTCGAGGCGACCCGCAGCGAGTATAGTCTCTCTCAGAATTGTATTTACTTTCTGTCCAATTTGTGTTTCGGACAATTATTGTACTTTATTCGATTCCTTAGAAATTGCTCATGCACTTGTGACCCCGAGTTCTGGGATGATTATGGGGTATTCTGTAATAACTTCTAAATATTCTTTGTTTATTTGTAAGGATTATCTTTTACTAGCCACATTGAAAGAAAAATCGTAGTTTTCACAATTATTCAATGAGAATTTAATTGAGTGTTTATGGTTGGATTTCCTGACAGCGATGTCCTACGCCATCACGATCCTTAGTGGATTTTGGGTCGTGACAGTCCAGCTTGTCATTCCTAATTGGAGTAGGGGTGAAGACTGCAGTCGCTGGATTCAATCTCCCAAAATCACCAGATTTTGTTCTAGGGCTTCCTTGAGTAACAGTTGCCTCCACTAGAGCCAACTAATTATTCATTTCTTTCTCCCCTTCTTCCACCTCTAAAGCTTCAAATTTACTTGTTGTTTGAACCTTCTGGGTGCCATCATCCACTGGAACAATTTCTTTCTCGGTTTTATTTTGCAAATCATCTTGCTTTCCAGTGTTCTTGATACGATTGTCTCTCACCTTCTTCCACTACTCGCCTGCTTTACCAACTACTCTTCCACTTGTAAGGATCATCAGTGGACCCTTGTTTTTCTCCTTTTCTTCAATATTACTAATTGTAGCCTGTTTTTCCTTGTCATGAGCCATTAACTCTGGATGTAACCTCCAACAATCAATCTCATCATGCCCTTGTAACCTACACTCTTTGCAATATTTAGGTAGAAAATCATATTGAATTTTCACCCATTCCGTTCTTATCTCCCTAGTAGATTCATTCTCTATATCCATATGTACTTTCTTGGGAAAATTGGCTAGAAGATCAACAAGGACTTTAAACCTAGCACAACTATGTCTTATTTTATTTATAGTCGCCATATCTTGGTGAAGTGGTTTTTCTATTGCTTAAGCTAGGGAAAACATACACTCATTCACAAAATACGTTGGTAACGAACTTGAAAAAAATATCCAAGCCATCGCCATTGGAGTTTCTTCCCCAACTTTGAACTTTGCATCATAAATTAATGGCCTCATCTAATATTCATATCCGTCTTTAGCTTTAATATAATATGCACTCCTAGACGTAAGGTTAATGAAATCTTCCCATAATGTTAATCAAATAAGCACATGCCGATCTCTAAAGAAACCTACATTATATTCACATTTGATTCCAAATTGAACTGGGATAATTCTACGTAGCTCTTGTAATTCTGGCCATCCATAAGAGAACTTACCCACAACTGCATATTGTAATCCTTCAATGACGTTCATACGATCCACTTCTGCTTTTGTAAAGTTCACAAGATGTTGTCCATGCAAGAAAGTAAGTCGTCTAACTGGAATTGGTTCAACAGTAGCCTGGGCAGTCAAGTTTACGTGCATGGGCGACTTTAAATAATTAGGTCTACAGATTTTTGAGTAATCTAGGGTTGAATTTGTTATTGGATTGGTTTTTGAGGATAGTGGGTTAATGGTAGGAGGCTGGTCGCCGGTCATATTGGCCATTAGCAGTCTGTTGCCGGAGTTTGCCCTAATGTCGCCCTAATTCTCAGGAGAGAGAAGCGAGCGTTTTATTTGGAATAAGTCCATTTTTTAATTTAATGGTGAATAAAATAGTAATTTTCTTATACAATTAAACTCTTAATAGTGGCATAAAATGGAAAGACAATTGTTACGAAGGTGTCTTGTCAATTAGATTTTAAAAAATATTTTTGCCAAAAATTTGTTTTGAAAAATTACTTTTAGAGTTCTTTTTGTGGAAAAAAAACCAAAGGTTCAAACTTTTTGCAATAAAATTTATACTAAAATTTACATAAAAAGTACTATAAGTTACAATAGTTAATACTTTAATATATTTAAAAAGTATTTGCAACAAATATGCTAAAAAAACTTGTTTAACTTTTCATCTAGTAATAGATTCACGTAATTAAAATGGATGGATTATAAATTATCCCCCTGAAGTGATTATGTATCTGCAGTGCTACTATTAATGTTACATGCAAAGATTTATCTTTCAAAAGTAGTTTCTAGGATGTCTGACCATACTGCTTCATTCGCAAATACCGAAGGAACTGCAAAAGCCCATACATTTCAAAAAAGCTTCTTCTTGGCGCCTTATTTAGCTAAAAGGTCCGCCACACTGTTATGCTCCAAATAGCTATACCATAGTGTTGGATTCCCAACTGCTGCATCAGTGACCTGCACTCACAAATGAAGGAGTTATAAAGGAGATGTCCTTGTTGGATCATGTTGATTATCTCAACTGAATCAGAAGTAATCTCCAAGGGTATGAGACTATGTTCTTTTGCCAGTTTCAGTCCCTACAAGATGGCTAGAAGTTCAGCCAAATTGTTAGTGGTAATGTAAGGCCCTTCATGTAGCCAAGTATCCAGTCCCTCTGCTCTTCTTGATTACTCCTCTTATTCCCAATCCCTGGCTCGCCTAGCGCAAAACTATCTGTGCTTAGTTTATAAGAGCCCCTACCAGGGGGCTCTTGTTTCATATAGATAGTTATCATAGGCTTTAAGATGTATAACCTACCAGCCAATAGGTGGAATTCAGTGGCTCTAGCTATGGTATTTGGTACAAAAATAAGTTCCTTCTTATTGTTGAACAAATTGTTTTTCCTTGTGGTCCATATGTGCTAGAAATAAAAAGGAAGAACTTTATCACAATTGAGATTTGTTAAACTACTTGTCTTTAATTTTTATCCAAGTATTGGACCAAGATGTATGATCAAAGATTGACCCGCGACAAGAATCATTAGTACATTCCATAGATAGCCTATGGTAGAATGATTGAGCAGCTATGCAGCTAAAGAAAATATGTTGTATTGATTTATTTGCACTATTACAAGTGTAAAATCTGGCTGGGGGAGGCCAACAGAGTGAAGATATTATCCTGTGAGCGGTCTACCATGGGTTAATAGCCAAGAAGAATTTGATTTTCTTAGGAGCTTAGAGTTTCTACAACCAATTGTAGTCCGTATCTAATTCTAGATTCCTAGATTAAGCATCTATAAATAAGTAGGCTAACTCTGAGAGAATAGTCTGTTGTTGGTGAGTACCCAAATCAGAGCTTAAAAATGATCTTATCATCTTTTAAGCTCTAATTTGGGATAGGAACATTATTGACCGAGGATAAATTATCCTCAGGGATGATATAGATATGGAGCTGAAATCCTAGTTTCCATTGGAGAGTTGAATTTAAATCTTAGTAGCCTCCTCTTCAGGTTGGAAAGGATCATGGATTGTATTTCTGAGAGGAGGTTGATCAGGAATCTAGGCATACTCCAGAAACCTAACTCTATCTCTTTTATGGATAACCCGTTTTGAGGCTCATGTGCATGTCTTTCCCCCCTCCAGAATATCTTTCCAAGTTTAGTCTTAGGGATTCTAAGAATTTGGCCCTTCTATAGTGTTTTGTAATAAGTAATTTTTCCCATTGGGCATCCGGATTGTTGAAAAGGCTCCAATCCGTTCCTGTGAGGATAGCTTTGTTCTTTCAGTCGGCCTTTTAAATTCGTAGGCCCCTATTCTTTTTAGTTCTAGTGATAGTTTTCCAACTAATAAGATATATTTTTCTTTTCTCAGAAGTGGTACCTGAAATAAAATTCCTTTCCATTCTATCAATGAGTTTGGCGGTATGAGATGGAAGCTTAATATACTGCATGTCATGGATAAAAATGCTAACTAGGAAGGCTTTAGCTAGAGTAGTTCTACCAGCTATATTTAAAATACTAGTCTTTCATCTAGCTAGCCTAGTATTTATGATGTAGACAATATTCTTGGAATCAACATTAGTAGGCCTTTTATATAAAATAGGGTAGCCCAGGTACTTACCAAAAAAAAATCTAGACTTAATCAAGGGGCCCTTAGAGCACTCTTCTCTGCAAGACAAGGCTGACAATTAGAAGAAAAGCTTACTTCAGACTTGGTGTGATTAAAATTTTATCCAGTCCTGTTGTTGAAATCATTTAGGTAGACATTACTGAGTCAGCTCCAGCGAAAAGAGCTAGATCATCTGCAATGAATAGATTGGAGATCCTAAAGTTAGTTATACTTATGGTGACGGTAAATTATAACTTGGAATGCACTTCATTCTCAATCTGCCTGGACAATGATTTCATACATATGATTAAAATATAAGGGGAGATGGGGTCCCTCTGTCTAATTCCTCTTGATGGGTGAAGGAACTCAGTCCTACCTCTATTAATCAATATAGCTATATAGGTGGTGGTGATGAAGGACATAATTAATTGGCTGAGCTAGATAGAGAAATTGAATAATTAGGAAATCTCCTTAATGAAAGATCATTCTAGTCTGTCAATTGCTTTCTCTAAGTCTATCTTAAGAATCATGTTGGAATTTTTCCTTTCATCTTATGGAAGTGTGTTATGTATTCCTGGACTGTGATATCATTATCTGCTGCCCTTCTATTTTACAAGAAACTAGCTTGATTTGGCCAATGATAGAGGGGAGAAAAGACTTGATCCTACTCACTATGTTTTTAGACATTATCTTGTACATAGTATTACAGAGTCCAATCGTTCTTAAATTTGTAATCATGGTAGCATTAACGTATATAAGAATGAGGCATATGTAGGTGGAGTTCACCTCAGAAATCATTTTCTAATTAGAGAACATCGACTAGCAAAAGGCAATAACAGAGTCTTGAAGGAGATGCCATTACTTTTGATAGAAGAAAGAGAGGAGTCCATCTAACCCCGGAGCTTTCAAGGGCTTGAGGGAGTCAATTGCTTGTTTAATTTCACTAATTTTAAGAGGTACAACAGAGATAGATTATTGAACATAATTAAGGGTGTGATCGCTTCCAATAGGAACACTATGGAAGTTTGCAGAGGAGTGGTAATCAGTAGTGAAAAAATCCATAAAATAAGAGAAGATGGTATCTTTGATGACATCTTGCTCATGAATCTAGTTCCCCACACCATCAACCAGAGCTAGTCTTCTTTCTCCTTCCCTATTGAGGGTTGAAATGTGAAAGAACTTAGTACTAGCATCACTGTGGGTCAACAAGAAGATTTTATATTTTAATTCCCATAAAAGCTCTTCATTTTTAGAACAATAGAGTATTTTGATTGGAGTTTAGCTTTTAGCTCCAGTACATAAAACTTGAAACTGTAGCTAGGGGACATCTGGATAGCAGCTAATCTTGCTATGAGCTGCTTTTTCTTTGTTCCAACTCATTTCTTGAGTCTGAAAGTTCTTACTATGCAAAAGATTGCTACAATACTTAAAGCAACATTGTACTAATGATGGAAAATCTTGGTGGCTGCACCACATAGTTTCAAACCTGAAGGGCTTAGTTTCATTATGAAATTGGTGCATATTTGGATTGAAAAGGAGTGGATAGCGGTCTGAGTGTGTTCTAAGGAGGTGAGTAACAGTAGTGTTAGGTTATACGGAGATCCATGCATCATTGTCAATGTTGACACGCAATTTTGGCTCGCAGTATTTAAAAATTACTTTCTGCAGGCTTTTTAGTCATTAACAGCAAAATATAGTCTTACATATTTTAATATTAATGTAATTTATTGATAGTTATCTATATTTTATAAAATATGAGAACTTTTATCATTTAAATGCAGTTATTCAAAATCACCATTGTTGCGCATCCTCTAAATTTCAGAATAATTTATTGATAAGTTTTCTATTTTCCAAATATTAATATCTTTCTATCAATTTATTCCAAATATTATTTTAGTCGTTGGTATTTTTTTGATAAATACTACAAGTCATATTTTGTAATTAAATTTGGAAGCAAGTAGAATTAATATTTTAAACGCGAGTCAAATCTAGTCAAATCTATGTCTTGTCAACTTTTTGTATGTTATTTTACATGACTAGATGTTGACTTTATTTTGTGGTTAATTTTACTTTATCTTTTTGATAATCGGAAGTTTAAACCATTAGGGAGTAACTAAGGGATTATAGGATTAATGGGGGGATAAGGAGTTTAGCTCTAATATCCATTGGTCAAAAAGGGGAAGGGTTAAAATATATTATAAGAAGGTTCAGATTAAATTTTAAATGGGGGATAAGATTTTCTTTTAAGGGGTTTTAACCCTAAATTGCTCACCCTCTCTCATTTTGGAGATGGTTGCCGTTCACCTCACTCCCTTCCTGCCTTCACTGCCACTACCGGAATTAGTCACTGGTCGACTGGAAATCAACTCCCGCTCCCCCTTCCTCCACGGCTTTCGCCAGTGTTGCTCTCATCCCCTCTCTTTCTCTTCTCTCTCGTTAGGCAAGGCATCTGCTAGCGAAGAGAACCCATCTGGATCTAGCCGAAAAAAGAGTTGCAGCAACCCCCGTTTAGCTTTGTTGTCCACTTCTCATTTTTTGCCAAAAAAGTCCAGATATGGCCGAATTTAATTAGATTTGGATGGAAGAAAATCTAGTTACCCTTCTCTGCCTTTGTTCATCCGACATTGTTGTTTCGGTCAAATCATACATAGTACCCGCATACGCTCATCACCTTGGATATACGTCGCTTCTCACACAATCCAATTAGACAGAAAAAGTCATATCCTCAGAATTATTCCCTCATAAATAGATTAGGCAAGATACTTACCTTAACAAATCCAAATCAACCTTTCAAAATCGTCTTTCCCATAGAAATCACCTCCAACTCGTTCGAAACTAGCCAAATACAATTCAATAATATCAAACAAAGCTATAGTAATCAATTCCAAACAATAAAGCTTTAATCTTTAATCAATTTCCAAAAAATCAACAAAAGTTTACCTCGGGATCATGTGGTCAAAATCCGAGTCAAGGGGTAGATTCCGACTACCCATAACTTCCATATGTGTTCGTTTTTTAGATCCAAGTCCAAATCATAACTCAAAACCTCAATTTTTCACTTTCTCAAATTGTAGGCAAAATCCCCAAATTTCATCCTAAGGTGTTAACAATCCATGTAGATTCTTGAAATAATACCAAAAATGAGTAGAAATCACTTACCCCAGAGTCTTGTACAAAAATCTATAAGCAAAACTACCCCTCTCCAAGTCTAGGGTTCAAAATAAGAGAGAGTGAGCTAAAATCCTGAAATACCAACTAATAACCTAGCATCAGATATCCAATTTGCGTCCTGAGGTTCGAAAATGCAACCCTAGGCTCGTAAAAGCGAACTACCCCCTGTGCAACAGATGTTGCAAATGCGACACAAACCCTTGGAAATACAACACAACAATCGCAAATGCATGGTCGCAAATGCGACATTAGCTTCACAATTGTGAAGCTGACCTTCCCAGCCCCCTATCACAAATAAAAGGTCAATCTGCAAATAAGAACCTCGCATTTTCAAGCAGATCATCGCAAATGCGATGACTGCAGCACCAACAAATTCCAAACACAGCAAGTCCGTCTGAAACCAATCTGAAACTCACCGGAGCCCCTTGGGTCCCATTCCAAATATCCACACAAGTATATTAACATCATACAAACTCGCTCGTAAGCTCAAAATACCAAAATAACATCTAAAGTCGAAGATCAGGCATCAAAACTCAAGTTGCACATCTCTAAGTTCAAGAAACTCAAAACTTCCAACCAAGTGTTTGATTCATGCCTAACCTACTCGGATCACCACCAAACTTTGCTCCAAGTTCCACACCACAAAAAGAACCTATTTCAAGTTCTGGAACAACATTCAGATTTCGCTATCATCAAAGTCAACTATCGGTCAAACTTAAAAACTCGCCAATTCTCTAATTTGCCAACTTTCGGCAAATAGACTTAAAATCTTCTAGAAACCTCCAAATCCAAATAAGAAAATATAAATAGGTCCAAAATCGCCATATGAACCTACTAGAACAATCAAATCACCAATCCGAGATCGTTTATACAAAAGGCAAACCTTGGTCAACTTTCTTAGCTTAAGGCTTCCAAAATGAAACTAAGTGTTCCAATTCACTCATGAACCTTATAAAAACCAAAGCACCCGTCCCCGCAAGTTACAAATCATCAACTACACATATGGAAAGAATCAAATACGGAATAGAGCTCAAATAATCTAAACGACTGGTCGGGTCGTTACTTTCTCCACCCCTTATGCAAATGTTCGTCCTCGAACAGGTTTATAGTCATATCTAGAATGCCAAAATAATGGGGATATTTTCTCCACATTGTTAGTTTGATAGTTAAATAGGAGTAAATAACCCTAATCCTATATGTATTAGGAGTAGGACATGTATTATATATATAGGGCTCGTTGAATCATGGTTCAATAATATTTCTCCCGTGCATTCTCACATGGTATCAGAGCAACCGTGAGAAATTTATCGTTGTGCGTCATTCCAGCGATATCGGGAAGAAACAACTCAGTCATCGTGCAATTTTTCGGTGACCTAAGTGACTAATTGCGGCGAAGTCACTAATTATCAGTGTTGTGCAAAATCCAACACCACCACAAGGTTCCCAAGAGAGATCTGACCAAACCCTAGAAAAAATCACCGGAAAATAGTAAGCCACGCGGCGTCACGCGCCTGTCGGAGAACTGTTTCTGGCGGCGCGTCTGCCACACGCGCCAGCGCGTGTGACCTCTTCCAGTCAGATTTTGAAAAAATTTCTTCAGGACAGCTTCATCTCCTTGCAATTCTGAGTCCATTGGTACTATTTCTGACAGATTCCGACAACTTTGGAATTTTCCGGCGAGCTACCGTGATTTTTCCGGCGTGAACAGTGATCCCCAGAAAATTTTTGCTGTTTCCGGCATGATATTATAATGGCATTCGTATCGAAAGCCTTTAACTCACAATCCGTTGGATCCAATGCATTGAATCCAATCCAGATGGTTTATTTACCGGATTATATTGAGTTCCTTCAGTACAAAGCACGTAAACACTCATCTTCAGGATTAGCATCCGTTGTTCCAACAAATAATTGCATCACTTGTGTCTCCAAATCTTCACCTTCTGAGTCTTGGGTCATTGATTCAGGTGCATCTGATCATATTTCTGGTAACAAATCTCTTTTCACTAGTATTACATATTCTCAATCTCTTCCAACAGTCACAATGGCCAATGGGTCTCAAGCCATGGCAAGTGCAATAGGTCAAGCAAGTCCACTTCCTTCCTTACCTTTAGACTCCGTTCTTTATGTTCCTGGTAGTCCTTTTAATCTCATAAGCGTTAGTCGCTTAGCCAAATCACTCAAATCTGCTGTTTTATTTCTTGATGACCTTGTTTTTATACAGGAACGAAGTACAGGGCGGATCATTGGTACCGGACGTGAATCAAATGGACTTTATTACCTTATCCTTTCAAAATCACATGGACTTGCATCTTGTCTTCCTTTAGTAACTTGTCCCGTTACTGATTCACCAGATTTATTACATAAACAGTTAGGACATCCCAATTTGTCAAAACTTCAGAAAATGGTACCTGGCTTATCTCACTTGTCCACTCTAGAGTGTGAGTCGTGTCAGCTCGGTAAGCATACCCGCTCCCATTTCTCGCGGTGTCTTGATAATCGAGCAACGTCACCTTTTACTTTAGTCTATTCAGATGTTTGGGGTCCTAGTCGGGTTAGTTCTACCTTAGGATTCCGCTACTTTGTCAGTTTCATTGATGATTATTCCAAGTGCACTTGGATATTTTTGATGAAAAACTGATCTGAGTTGTTTTCTATTTTTCAGACCTTCCACGCTGAAATTCAAAATCAATTCGGGGTTTCTATCCGCACATTTCGTAGTGATAATGCACTAGAGTATTTGTCTTCCCCATTTCAGCAGTTTATGAACTCCCATGGGATTATTCATCAAATATCTTGTCCGTACACATCCCAACAAAATGGGGTAGCTGAAAGGAAGAATAGACATCTTATTGAAACTGCTCCTACCCTACTTATACAATCTCATGTTCCGCTGCGTTTTTGGGGGGATGCAGTTCTTACATCTTGTTATCTTATTAATCGTATGCCATCTTCAGCTATCCAAAATCAAGTCCCATTCTCTATCTTGTTTCCCCACTTACCTTTGTTCTCTCTTCCACCCCGTGTCTTTGGGATTACGTGCTTTGTCCATGACCTTACTCCAGGAAAAGATAAGTTAGCTCCTCGTGCTCATAAGTGCATATTTCTGGGTTACTCGAGAACGCAAAAGGGATATCGATGTTATTCTCATAACATTCAGCGATTTCTTATGTATGCCGATGTTACCTTCTTTGAAACCCAATCATACTTCACCGGTCCAGTTAATCACTTAGATATTTCTGAGGTTCTACCCGTTCCTTCTTTTGGAGATTCAGTCCCTATCTCCCATTCATCTTCCTCCATAGCTCCACTGCCTACAGTTCCAGTTGCAGCTCCACCACCTATAGCTCTAGTGTCACCATCGAGTCCAGTGCTACCACCTAGTCCTGTTCCACCAACTATAGCTCCAGTGCCACCACCTAGTCCAGTGTAACCTTTTACAGCTCCACCACTCCTGACTTATCATCGTCGTCCGCCCCCAGCATCAGGTCCAGCTGATTCACATCCTGCACCTGACCGTGCTAATGCTGCGGACTTGTCTCCTCTTAATCAACCAATTTGCACTACAAAAAGGTATACGGTCCAGCTTAATCCTAATTCTCATTATATCGATTTAAGTTACCATCGTCTCTCATCATCCCATTGTGCATTTGTGTCATCTTTGTCCTCTGCTTCCATCCCTAAGTCTGCAGGTGAAGCACTGTCTCATCCTGGATGGCGATAGGCGATGATTGACGAGATGTCCGTTTTACATACGAGTGGTACTTGGGAGCTTGTTCCTCTTCCTTCAGGTAAATCGACTGTTGGTTGTCGTTGGGTGTATGCAGTCAATGTTAGTCCAGATGGCCAGGTTGATCGACTTAAGGCTCGTCTTATTGCCAAAGGATATCTCAGATATTTGGACTAATAAAAATGTAACTTTTTTTTTTCCACCTATTTGTGTATTTTGAGTCCAAAGGAACCACATTTTGGTTCCGGACTCCACACCAAAAGGCAGAGGGGAGGAAAGGAAAAGCAAAAAGAAAAGGTATCTGCTTTCTCTTGTTATCACAGGTTAGAACCACTTCTTGTCGCAAACTGAATAGGTAGAAGATATATTAAGCAATAAAATAAAGCACAATACCTAATGTTACCTAATGTTAGTCATGAAAAACTTTTTCATGATTTTTATGTATTTATTTTCCAGTTGGTTGTTGGAAAAAAAGAGGGGGGCAATAGCACAACCTTCTAATGACATAGCCTACGCCTAATGTAAAGTTAACTCTTGAATCCTGGTTGTTGTTTGTCATGGTTCTAAGGCTCCTCCTTCATGCATATGCCACATAGCGTGGCCAATAAAGAGCCAAACATCCCATATTCAGAAGCAATATATGTTTTTAGCCCCAACAAATACTTAGCTGAGTATGATTCAAGAAAAAATTCATACTAAGCTCCAAATATGACTCTTCGCCTTTGAGGCCATATCCATAACTAGCTGGTCAGATTGGTAGCCTTTACAAAAGGCTTATCAGATTGACACATTCTCAAAACCTGAATCTTGCACCAGGAAAAACAAATAGATTTTACTGTGTTCGGCAAGCAACTAACTGAAGCAACCAAGTGAAACTTCTGTTGAGAAAAACATACCTATATATACCTGGAAGAGGTCTTTTCTACTAGAGATTTAAGCAGCAACATACCATATTTTGCAGATACATTTTGCAACATAACACCTTTTCTTATGGCTTCAACATGATCACAAACATATAATGCAGAGCACTAAAACAAAAATCAATCAGATCAACAATACAAATTTACTCTGATAAAGAAGAATGTACACACAATNTCTGATAGACGTTCTACGTCTGGATATTGTGTCTTAGTAGGAGGAAATTTGGTGTCTTGGAAGAGCAAGAAATAGAATGTGGTTTCTCGGTCTAGTGCAGAAGCAGAATATCGAGCAATGGCTATGGCCACATGTGAACTAATTTGGATCAAACAGTTGCTCAAGGAGTTGAAATTTGGTGAGATTAGTCAGATGGGACTTGTGTGTGATAATCAAGCTGCTCTTCATATTGCATCAAATCCAGTGTTCCATGAGAGAACTAAACACATCGAGATTGACTGTCACTTTGTTAGAGACAAGATACTCTCGGGAGATATTGCTACAAAATTTGTGAAGTCGAATGATCAGCTTGCTCATATTTTCACTAAGTCCCTCACTGGTCCTCGTATTAGTTATGTATGTAACAAGCTCGGTGCATATGATTTATATGCACCAGCTTGAGGGGGAGTGTTAGTTTGATAGTTAAATAGGAGTAAATAACCCTAATCCCATATGTATTAGGAGTAGGACATGTATTATATATATATATATAGGGCTCATTGTATCATGGTTAATTAATCAATAATATTTTCTCCCGTGCATTCTCACACACATATCATTCTCAGTCTTCCAACTCACTTCCTCGATTGGTTGACCTCTACACTGAACCTTCACTGATGCAACCTTCTATGATCTCAACTTCCGAACATGCATATCCAAAATGGCCACCGACTCTTCTAAAGAAGCCAGTTTTTCATCTAACTGTATGAACTAAAATCCAATACATGTGATTTATCTTCATAATACCTCCGAAGCATATAGACATGGAACACTAGATGAACTCTGATAAGCTGGGTGGCAAGGCAAATCTTTAAGCCACCTCACCAACTCTCTCTAAAACTTCAAATGGACCAATAACCCTCAGGCTCAACTTGTTGTTCTCCCCAAACCTCATCACGCCCTTCATAGGCGAAATTCTAAGAGGAACCTTCTTACCTTTCAAAAGAGCCACATCACAAACCTTTGGTCCGCATAACTCTTCTATCTGGACTGAGTTATGCGAAGCCTCTCCTGAATCAACTTTACCTTCTCCAAAGCATCACAGACCAAATGTGTCCCCAATAACCTAACCTCACCCAGCTCAAACCAACCAATTGGAGAACGACATCGCCTCCCATATAAGACCTCATATGGAGCCATCTGGATACTAGACTGGTAGCTATTGTTGTAAGCAAACTCTGCTAAAGGTAGAAACTGATCCCACTGTCCTCCAAAATCAATAACGAATGGCCTAAGCATATCCTCAAGGATCTAAATGGTTTGCTCGGACATCCCATTGGTCTGAGGGTGAAATGCAGTGCTCAGCTCCAAATGTGTGCCAAAATCACTCTAAACCGCCCTCCAAAAGTGCGATGCAAATTGAGTGGCGCGGTCTAAAATAATAGAGACATTTAGACTATGCAAGCGAACAATCTCTCTGATGTATACGAGCCAACTTCTTTGAAGTGTAGGAAGTAATAACTGGAATGAAATTCTCCGAGTCAACCGATCAACAATGACCCAAATGGCATCAAACATCCTCAAAGTCCATGGAAAACCTACCACATAGTCCATAGTAATGCGCTCATGCTCCCACTCTAGTATATCAATCTTCTAAAGCAAACCACCTAGTTTTTCATGCTCATACTTGACATGTTGACAGTTCAAACGGCGTGAAAATCCCAACAATGTCCTACTTAATCCTTCTCCACCAATAATGATATTTCAAATCTTGATACAACTTCGTAGCACCTGGGTGAACAGAATACCGCAAATTGTGATCCGCCTCAAGAATCAACCCTCTCAAGCCATGGATATTAGGAACACAAAACCGACCCTAAAGTCACATGACACAATCATCCCCGATAACCGCCTTCTTAGCACCACCTCGGTGAACCGTGTCCCTAAGTACTAATAAGTGTGGATGATCATAATGGCGAGTCTTGATACGCTCAAACAAAGATGACTGAGCAAAAATACAAGCAAGAACTCTAGTAGTCTCAGATATATCCAAAATAAGAAATCTATTGGCCAAGGCTTGAACATACATATCCAAAGGCCTCTTCACAGTTGGAATAAATGCTTAAGTCCTTATACTCTCATCCTTTCTACTCAAGGCGTTTACTGCCACATTAACCTTCCTCGGAGGATACAGAATAGTGATATCATAATCTTTCAACAACTCCAATCACCTCTGCTGCCTCAAATTCATATCCTTATGTTAAAAATGGTAAATACTCTGATGATTAGTGTAAACCTCACATGATACGCCATACAGGTAATGCCTCCAGACCTTGAGCACATACACAATAGCTACTAAATCCAAATCACGGACCGTATAGTCTTCTCATAAGGCTTCAACTGGTGTGACACATGGGCAATCACCATACAATCATGTATCAACAAACACCCAAGACCAATTCACGAAGCATCACAATAAGCCATATACAACCCCGATCCTGAGGGCAATACCAAAACTAGGGTTGTACTCAAAGAAGTCTAGAGCTTCTTGTATACAGGCGAGATCGGGAGGCTCGATTTCGCGATCATTGCGCCTCTCCCTTAGCGTCAAAAAGGCCCCAAAGATCCGGGGATGCAGCTCAAGGCTTCAACCTCGAAGGTTCTTCACACTCGACCTCGACGTAGCATGAGTCTGTGGTTATCGAAGGTAAGCAGGAAGTTCCCTAGGTATGTGGTCCAAACTGACATCACCTGCAAGAATAGCACCAGTCTGTGCTAGATTACTAGGTAGTTGTGCCAGCTATCTTACTTTGTAATAAATGCTTCTGTATTACGTTTGGGTTCTCCCTCATAAAAAAAGGGGGTCCTTATCATCTGTAGGCTATCTGTTGCTCAATACTAAATACACAAGAACATTCTCTCTGCTCTCTAACATATTCTCTTGAGCTCAGTTCTTCATTTATTGCTTGTTATTGGCCATAAAGAGCCATCATTGAATCTATCATAACTGCTAGTCCCTCCATCGACTGCCCACGGCAGGGTATAGGGGTCGACCTCGAGGCCCCGAATAAGCAAGCTCGAGGCCCCGCTTATCAGCCTATTGGTTCGGTTATCACCTTGTTTTCAAGCTCTTATCTTGTTTTCTAATCTCTTACTTAACATCTATTGCCTAAACAACTAGCATAAAAATAGATCACGTATTTTTAGAACCACAAAATCAAATCTAATTGTAATTACCATTTTCAAGGTAAATAGTTTGGCGCCCACTGTGGGGCTAAAAATAATAGTGATTATTTTCTTGCCGGTTTAACTACGTAACGCAAGTTATCTTTCACAACTTTTCTTTTCCAAGACATTTGATTTCAGGTCAAAATGTCTAACTCAGTAAACGCACGTGAAAACATCAATCTTGAAGACCATGGAGAAAATGGTGTTGACGTCCCAGGTGTTGTGGTGCCACCACAAAACCCTGAGAATGCACCAGAACTAATTCCCGTGGATGCGGTCTTATGCGATGCCCAACGCATCGATATAAGCTCTCAAATTAACAAGAGCGCACACCGAGAGATTCAGCAGGAAACTCGAAGAAATTCGACCTGGGCGAAAAGAGAGATTCCTCAGCATGTCGTCCATATGATCATCGGAGGGACCGATATCCCCCAAGGACCCGTGATCAAACAGATAAAAATATCCGCTGTAATAAAAGAGTCGATCCGAGATCACATGACTGAAAACACCCTTGCATTCAGCAAAGAAGATTTCGAGACCTTGACGCAACCGCACAATGACGCACTGGTAATTTCATTTCTCCTAAGCAACATTCGAATTAGACGTGTGCTTGTGGATCCAGGTAGCTCGGCCAACATAATCAGGTCAGGGGTAGTAGAACAGCTTGGGTTACTTGACCAGATCGTACCCGCCTCCCGGGTCCTCCACGGCTTCAACATGGCCGGTGAGGTAACGAAAGGAGAGATCGCCCTCCCGGTCGACATGTCCGGTACAGTTTAGAACACCAAGTTCCACGTCATCGGTGGTGACATGAGGTACAACGCATTACTCGCCAGGCCATGGATACACAGCATGAGGGCAGTACCGTCAAGTCTACACCAGATGATGAAGTTTCCAACAAAGGACGGTATAACAACCGTATATGGAGAACAACATGCAGCAAAAGAAATGTTCGTGGTTTATTAGGAGGCGTCGAATCCAACACAGTCTACCTCATATGAGCCCGGAAGTGTGCAAACCCCCGAGGCCGATGAAGAAGATTTCCTCGCTCCTCGAACTTTCGTCGCCCTCGAAGAGTCGGATGCAACGAAATCGACAATTGAAGAGCTGGAGCAAAATGTTTTGATCGAACATCTCCCAGATCGGAAGGTATACCTGGGAACGGGATTAACCCCTGAACTCAGGAAAAAACTCATTCAATTCCTTATTAATAACATCGATTGTTTCGCTTGGTCCCAACTAGATATGACAGGAATCTCGCCGGAGATAACCACCCATCGAATGAGTGTCGACCCCAAGTTCAAATCGATGAAGCAAAAAAGGAGGCCCCAGTCCGAAGTAAAACACGCATTCGTCAAGGACGAGGTAACGGAACTCCTTAAAATAGGGTCCATTAGAGAGGTAAAACACCCAGAATGGCTAGCCAATGTAGTTGTAGTACCCAAAAAGAGAAATAAGTTAAGAATATGCGTAGATTATAAAGACTTAAATAAGGCGTGCCCCGAGGATTCATTCCCATTGCCCAACATCGATTGTCTGATCAATGCCACAGCCGGTCACGAGACCCTCACTTTTCTTGACGCTTACTCAGGGTATAATCAAATTCAGATGAACCCCGGTGATAGGGAAAAGACTTCGTTCATCACGAAGTATGGTACCTACTGTTACAATGTGCCCTTCGGGCTGAAAAATGCAGGGGCTACGTATCAACGTCTAGTTAATAAACTGTTCGAGCATCAAATAGGCAAATCCATGGAAGTTTATATTGATGACATGCTAGTTAAGTCCCTGCGCACAGAGGACTATTTGACTCATTTGCAAGAAACGTTCGACATCCTCAGAAGTTACAACATGAAGCTTAACCCCGAAAAATGTGCCTTCGGAATGGGTTCGGGCAAATTCTTAGGCTTCATGGTGTCAAACAGGGGAATTGAGATCAACCCCGATAAAATCAAGGCCATCGAAGGAATCACGGTGATAAATAATGTAAAGGCAGTACAATGGCTGACAGGGTGGATAAAGGCTCTAGGCGGGTTCATATCGAGGTCATCAGACAGCAGTCATCATCTCTTCACTTTACTCAAAAAGAAAAACAACTTCGAATGGACTCCCGAATGCCAACACGCCTTGGAGGAATTGAAGCGATATCTGACTAGTCCGCATTTGCTACACACACCAAAAGAGGATAAAACGATGTATCTATACCTGGCCGTATCCGAGATAGCGGTAAGCGGTGTGCTGGTTCGAGAAGAGCAAGTATGCTACCTAAGGAAAACTCAACAAGTATTCAAGGCTTCTCTTGCAATCAACCTCGAATACTGGGGGGCATCCCCCCGGAAGATCACCTCCTCGGAGAAGCTAAGATATGCTGAACAGGGTATCGATAGAAAAAACAATGTACCGGGCCAAACGGTCGAACGAACCGTGCCCGCATAGAATAACTGAGCCCTCAACGGCAAAGACATGTATACTTGTACCAAGCAATCAAAGAATACTTTCAAAAAGCATTTTGCGTTTCAAAGAAACTCGATATTTTTGCAAAAACGGCTCCTTTGTCAAAAACGTCCCGAACACTTGGGGACTGGCGTCAACAACTCGGAACAATGTGACCCCCGGGTCAGAGCTCCAAACTCATAAGCCCTAAATGAGGCAACTTTAAGATCACAAAACAACTCCAGAGCCAAAAACGTCCCGAACACTTGGGGCGTCGAAAACTCAAGGCCACGTGACCTCCGGGTCGGAAATCCCAAAATCATAAGCCCGCAATGAGGCAGTACTAAGATCACAAGTAATGGCTCCCGAGCCAAGAAACCCTCGATGACTCGGGGACTTCCGCCAATCACCACCCCCATCGACTTATCAAAACCCGAGGCCACAAGACCACATGCGGATAGCCTCGGTCCAGTACGACCTATATAAGGCAACAACAATAACTGTAAGACCTCAAAGGCATGTAAAATCTGTAAGACCTCAAGAAGGGCATGAATCACACTTGTACCAGGTGACAATAACTGTAAGACCTCAAAGGCATGTAAAACTTGTAAGACATTACTAAAGGCATAAACCCGATCTTAAAGTTAAGGCTATATATCGAACTTGTAAGACCCCTAAAAAGGCATATCCTCGATATAGACGCTGAAACTACTTCACACGGGGACTGAAAGGCTCCGGCCAAACGCAATGACTACGGTTACAAGGCTGTACTAGCCAAACTAAGTCGACTCAGGGACGCCCGACCGTCGCTATAAAATCACAGGCCTTCAATTACTTCGAATCTACTTCAAAAAGAACCGGTTAAATAGGCTACCCTCGACATAGGCAAAAGAGCTTCGACCACGTCAGCTCCTAATTACAGGCTTCGAGATGCTCAGCCATCGAGCCAAACCTCCCGAGGTGCTTGATCATTGCCATATAACGGCTCACAATCGAGGTTTTATCAAACCGTCAAAGAGTCAGGAAAACACAACTTCAAAAATCCTTAACGAGGGAAAAATAAAGCCTATATTAGAGATCGCATCGACCCTATGCGTAAGAGCCACTGTTGCCAGCCCATATAAAAGGTCACCCCGACCTAAAGCGTAAGATCCATTGACGCCAGCTTACATTAAAAGGTTGTACCAACCCAACGCGTAAGAGCCTAAGGGCCATCTTTAAATTCAAAAACTTGAGGCTCAAATGAGCTCGAGTCGAAACCCGACTCGGAGACTGAACCCGAAATAGTTAACTAAATATGCCTAAGGGCAAAAGCATAAGAGCCTAAGATGCCAGCTTACACTAAAAGGTCGCACCGACCCAATGCGTAAGGGCCACTATCGCCAGCACTAAAATCAAAGGTTGTACCAACCCAGCGCATAAGAGCCAAGTCTAACCCGAGAACACTCGGGGACTGACCTTCGACCGTTACGAGCCGCTCAGCAATAGCAAAAACCCGAGGGTCTAACCCAAGGTCTAAAATCTCGGATCGATTATCACATCACACATTACTCCCAAAAGGCAAAGGAGAAAAGGAGTGATAAAAAACGAAACCTTTTATACATATTGCTCACGGAGGCACGTTTACAAGACCTTTAATAACCCTTACAAAGAAGGAGCCGAACAGAATCCTAATCTATCACCGAGCCTACATCTTTGGCGGCTCCACGGAGGTTGTGCCCCGACGGTTCCGGCTATAGCTCTGGGACCTTCAACGGCCTCTTCCTTCTGAGGATTCCGCCTTCATT
Source organism: Nicotiana attenuata (assembly GCF_001879085.1). NCBI lineage: Eukaryota > Viridiplantae > Streptophyta > Magnoliopsida > Solanales > Solanaceae > Nicotiana > Nicotiana attenuata. The sequence continues at coordinate 87,826,225 of NC_031990.1, forward strand.
CTCATCATCTCCTAAGCCACCACCCGACATACCTCCAGAAGCAAACAGGGCAGTAGTTTTCCTCTCTAGGGTCTTCACCCTCTCGAGCTCGGTAGACAAGTTGATACCCCCCGCGTGTATATTCTCGAGAGTCTGCCTCCGAGATTCTAACCGAGCATGCTCTACCGCTTGAGTCAATTTCAATTCGTCCTCCTCAGGCGCTCTCCTAGCTTGAGCATTTACTACAACGGCATCCTCTTTGTGCGATGATATAAGCGCCTCATCTTCAGTTTTGATTCTGGATAGTGCAGAAACTAATTCAGAATGGAGAACTCTATACTTGTCACTATCGGCCCTCGCATCATGAAGCAGGTGCCTGACTAAGGCCATCCTTTCCTGGAGGGTATCCCTCTCAGAAGTTATCTTGCTCATGTGCCGTTTAAGTTCGAGAACTTCGGAGTCTCTAGCTCGGAGCTCCTCCCTCAGTAGGGCACCATCCCTCTTAAACTGCATGAATCAAATCAAAGACGTTAAAATGCTGGGATCTAGCAAACATACAGACAATAGCAAACGGAAGCTAGGTAACGTGTTCAACGAGATGAGTTTTCTCACGCTCGTGATGAGTCACCTCAGCTTGAAATTGGGCAAAGGTCTAATTATAAAGCGCCCTGGCCTAAAGCCATGAAGAAGACAAGTTAGAAAGATAAAGATCGGGACAACATGCAGGATTTACAAAAACTACCTGCTCATAAAGCCTGTTCATCTCGCTGAAGACGAGCGAAGCATCGAGCTCAGGGATTCCCTCGGGAGTGGCTAAAGGCCTTTCAAACGCGTCTCTGCCTCCGATGGGCACCCCCACATTAGAAGGTTCTTCATTATGGGCATCTTACATCCCCTTAGGAGGTAAAATCATTACCTAAGGGGAATCACTCACGACAACAACACCAACAGGGTCAGTCAGGGCCATTTCTTGTCCCTGCAGGGCTTCAGAACTGGTTTCCTCCGAACCGCCTGCCGAATGCGTCTCAGCTCGAGGAATATTTTGTCCGTCAGCCGGCTCGGGGACATCACCCAATATTTCCTCAGTGGCCTCTCTGGCCCGAAGTCGGACCACGACAACATCAAGCTCCGGCTTGAGAGCCATCGTCTCTCCGGCGTGAGGGTCGATTGGGTTTTCCCCTCCCTCGGGTGCTATCAAGAAATTATTTTCTCCCTCGCCTTCAGCTCGGGGACTTCCCATTGCTCCTGGGGCTAAGGCTGCTGGGTCGGCCTCAATTTCTTCCATCTTGGTTTTCTAGGATTCCGAAGGTTTATTCAACGGACCCCTTTGTCTTTTCTTCCCTTCGTCGGGTCTCAAGGTATCCTCTTCGCCATGCAATATTTCCTTTATCAATGGAACATCCCCCAGACCTACACAAATGCAAGAGGTAAGCACAGGGAGTAAGGATGCTATCAGTACCAATTCATATTAAAGGGTACGACTGCAACAAGAGTAAAAGCTCACCATGATCCTTGGCTTCCTATCGAGCTTGGGACAAGTCACACCACACTCGCTCAACGTATGGGAAAATCGAGTCCAGCTGACCGATCCAGCCCGAGAGGTCCGTAATCGTGCCGGGGTAAACTGCTACGGCTGCATCAGTAGAAGAAATTAGCACGTGGAAAGATGTACCAAAAAGAAGTAAGGCGATGCTAGATAACGTATCTACTTACGTTCCATGTTCCATCTCTCGGGGAACGGCATCCTTTCCACAGGGATCAGGTCCGAAGTCCTAACTCGGACTGAAACAGCTCATCCACCCTCCGCTCCTGACTTCATCGATGCAAGCAAAAGAGGCCCTCGAATCTCGGCAGTAGAGCTTAATCGAGCCCCCACGGAAAAGACGGGGGATGTACATCCTGACCAGGTGGTCGAGGGTGAAGGGGATCCCCCCAATCATGTTCATATAATACCTGATCATATAGACAATGTGCCAGAACGCAGGGTGAATTTGGCAGAGGGTCACTCGATACCATCGGCAGAAGTCGAGAACCACGGGATCTATCGGAGGCGAGAATGGCCACACCGGCCCAAGGGTAAACAGGTAAGTGTACACACTGAGAAAATTAGCTTTGTATGTCGTTATATCCTCCTCCCGAGAAGGGACCTCCACAAGCACCGCATCCCCCCAGCGGCAATCATTCCTCACCCTTTCGACGTCTGTTATTGAGCTAATATATTGAGACACGAGCTCACGACACCCCGGCTTCAAAGAAGGTTTTTCGACCTTGAAATCGGAAGCCGTTGCAAAGGACCTTGGAACGCATTCCTCAACACGAGTAGGCACTGCTGCTTTGCCTTTGGATGAAAGTGTGGAGGAGGAGGGCACATTCACCTGAGAAGTAGAGGAGGAAGTTTTCACCATTCTTAAAAGATTTCAGAGGAGAAAAGGAAATTGCGCTTCAAAGAAAGAACAAGACTGAACAATAAGGAACGAGAGAAGAGGTATTTATAGAGGCCCAATACGCACGATGAAGGGGGCCAAAGGACAGCGAGTCGCTGTAATACGAAGGCTTTTAAGAGTTGTGTGTACTCGACCTTTTGGCACCTTATTCTATCATGTCAGTCATTTGGCAAGATATGAATATCGTCATTACGGAAGTACCAGGGGGGCATGAATTCAAGGTCGTTTCTTATCGTTTCATTCTAAGAAACACGAGGACTATCCGTATACAGGCGAGATCGGGAGGCCCGATTTCGCGTTCATTGCGCCTCTCCCTTAGCCTCGAAAAGTCCCCAAAGATCTGGGGACGCAGCTCGAGGCTTAGACCTCAAAGGCTCTTCACACTCGACCTCGACGCAGCATGAGTCTGTGGTTATCGAAGGTAAGCGGGAAGTTCTCTAGGTATGTGGTCCGAACTGACATCACCTGCAAGAATAGTACCAGTCTGCGCTAGATTACTAGGTAGTTGTGCCAGCTATCTTACTTTGTAATAAATGCTTCTGTATTATGTTTGGGTTCTCCCTCATATAAAAAAGGGGATCCTTGTCATCTATAGGCTATCTGTTACTCAATACTAAATACACAAGAACATTCTCTCTGCTCTCTAACATATTCTCTTTAGCTCATTACTTTCATTTATTGCTTACATTCATTGTGTTCTATTTATTATTCTTCATGTATTGCTTGTTAATGGCCATAAAGAGCCATCATTGAATCTATCATAACTGTTAGTCCCTCCATCAACTGCCCACGGCAAGGTATAGGACTCGACCTCGAGGCCCTGAATAAGCAAGCTCGAGGCCCCGCTTGTCAGCCTATTGGTTCGGTTATCACCTTGTTTTCAAGCTCTTATCTTGTTTTCTAATCTCTTACTTAACATCTATTGCCTAAACAACTAGCATAAAAATAGATCACGTATTTTTAGAACCACAAAATCAAATCTAATTGTAATTACCATTTTCAAGGTAAACACTTCTAGAAATTCTCTCACACTTGTCAGACTATCTAAACGGAGCTCCATTCTGAGTCAACTTGGTTAATGGAGCTGCAATAGATGAAAACCCCTTCATAAAATGAGGATGGTGCCTACTCAAACCCAAGAAACTCCTAATTTCAGTAGCGGTAGAAGGTCTAGACCAACTTTGAACTGCCTCAATCTTCTTCGGATCTACCTTGATCCCATCACTAGACACCACGTGGCCCAAGAATGCCAGTGAATCAAACCAGAACTCATACTTGGAAAACTTAGCATACAACTTCTTCTCCCTCGGAATCTAAAGCACAATCCTCAAATGTTTCTCGTGATCTTCCTAGTACGTAAATATACCAAGATATCATCAATGAACACAATAACAAAAGAATCCAAATAAGGCTGGAACACACTATTCATCAAATGCATGAAGGATATTGGGGCATTATTCAAACCAAAAGATCATCACTAAGAACTCATAATGCCTATAACGAGTCTTGAAATCTGTCTTAGGGATGTCTGAAGCCCTAACCTTCAACTGATGATACCTCAATCTCAAGTCAATCTTTTAGAACACCATGGCACCTTGAAGCTGACTAAAAAATCATCATTGTGAGGCAATAGATACTTTTTATTGATGGTAACCTTGTTTAGTTGCCTATAATCAATGCACATCCTCATGGAACAATCCTTCTTCTTCACAAACAACACCGATGCACCTCAAGGAGAAACACTCAGCCCGATGAATCACATATCCAAGAACTCTTAAAGCTACTTCTTCAACTCAAGGAGAGCCATGCGATTCAGTGGAATAGATTTGGGATGAGTGCCCCGCACCAAATCAACCAAAATCAAAATCCTTGTCAGGTGGCATGCCCGGTAGGTCTGTAGAAATTACATATGGAAACTCTCTCACCATCAGGATAGAATCAACTATAGAAATATCAGCACTAAGATTCCCAACAAAGGCTAGGTATGCCAAACACCCCTTCTCTACCATCCATTGAGCCTTCAGGAGTGAAATTGTCCTACTAGGTGTGTGACCAAGCGAACCCCTCCATTCCAACCTTGGAAACCCCGACATAGCCAATGTCACGGTCTTAGCGTGAAAATCAAGAATAGCATGGTACAGAGATAGCCAGTCTGTACCCAAAATAACATCAAAAGTCGACCATATTAAGCAACAAAAGATTAACTCTAGTTCAATTACCCCCAATGGTAACCACACACGATCTACCTTAATAGAATCACCAACAAGTGTAGACATAAAAATAGGGATATCAAAAGAACTACAAGGAATATCAAAATAAAGAGAAAAATATGATGACATATGAGAATAAGTGGAACCAGGGTCAAATAATACCAAAGCATCCTTGTGGCATACTGAAACGCTACCTGTGATATAGCATCTAAAGCAACTGCCTCTAGCCTACTCGAGAATACATAACAATGTATCTGCCCTCTATTTGACTGACCTCCACCTCTAGGATGAGCTCGAACATAATGGGCTCCACCCCTAGATTCTTCTGTGGATGGTGTAGCTGATGTCACTAGAATTATGGACTAGGTTCCCTGACGTGGCACACTGCTCGGAAGCCTAGGTCAATCCCGCTTGAGATGAATCAAGCCGCCATACTTAAAGCAACTCCTCCTCTAACGAGGCTGCTGGCTCTGTGACTTCCCCTGAAACTAGAATATCCGCCCGAAGAACCCTAAACAGATGGAGCACGGTATGAACTATGTGCTGGTAGTGCACTAAAAGAAGACTCGCCTGGACAAGCACCATATGAACCATGGCTAAATGAAGAACCATGAGGAACCTGATGGACTAATTGAACGGGCCTGAAAAGACAGGCTCTACTGTGATTCCCCTGGCCTCTAAATGAGCCACCACCAAAACCACCTAAATCACGGGGGCCTATTGGCGCCCCGCTCATTTCCCTTCTGCATGTAGATATGCTCTAAGTGCCTAGAAATCTCCACGGATTAATGAAAGGTTGAATTAGTCTCGGCCTCTTGGGCAATCCCATAGCGGATACCAAAGTTGAGATCCTCAATGAACCTCCAATCCCTATCCCTCTCAGTAGGGACCAAGAACACAGTATATCTTGCTAGATCTTCGAAATTCATCTCATGTTGAGTCACGGTCATTCCCTCCTGGCAAAGATGCTCAAACTCACTACACAACTTATCCCTGCGAGTATATGGAATAAACTTCCTCAAGAAGAGAACTGAGAACTGAGACCATGTGAGTGGTGATGCACCAGTTGGTTTACTCAACTCATAAGTCTGCCACCATCTATATGCTAGCCTTGACAAGTGGAAGGTAGTAAAGTCAATCCCGTTCTAGTCCACCAGACCGAAAGAGCGTAGAATATGAAACCGGTTAAGGAAATCTTGTGCGCCCTCATTAGGATCTCCACTAAATAGGGGAGGATGATGTCTCTAAAATCTCTCAACCCTCTTCTACTCCTTCGCGGTCAAGGTTGGCCGAATCTCAGGTTGAAATGCAATGACTGGTTACATTGGCAAAACCCCCAGTGTCCAATAACCATGAGCCACTTGCTCTGGTGTATGTGCGGCAGGAGTCTAGTCTCCTCCCCTAGCCTATGAAGTAGTTGGTGCAACCAGGATCATACCCATCTGAGTAAAACTCTCAAACACGCTCTGGATTTGAGCCAAAGTCTCCTGGAGTTCAGGTGTAGCAATAGGTCCCACGAAGCCTGAGTTGGTCCAACCGGCTCAACATGATCAGGAATCTGCTCTTCAACTAGAGCTACTAGTGGCTCCATAGTGGCTAGTCTAGTAGGGCCCCTAATTGCAATGAGTGGTCCACCTTTGTCACACCCCAACCTTGGGAGGTGCAAGCGGCATACGACGCCTGAAGGCTCGTGCGAACCGACGTCTGTTTTTACACCTTTTTAATCATCAATGTGGGATAACAAGCCCTCCAAGTAATAATACCTGAATAAAAATATGTACAACTTATTGGCAAAAGAAAAATTGGAATTTCATACATATACACAACTATAACAGAGTCATATTTCCCCTTTTTACATATAACCAACTCTAGTCTGCAAGCCTCTGAGAGAACCAAAAGAGTTAAGTGTATACACAACTTGGTCGGGACAGGGCCCCACCATGCCCAAAACATTATGACATATGCATCAGTACCTATTGACTTCAAACGGCTATTCAGAAGGAATGGAGTTCCACGACCACTCAGTTGGAACAACAACCTACTAAGGAGGGACGTCACCGCTATTTATACATGTGGGCATGAACACAACACCCAAAAAGGAAAGGCATCAGTACAGAAAATGTACTGAGTATGTAAGACTAAGAATGCATATAAAATTAGTGGCGTAACATAAAAGGTGTGAGTACTTGATTTCAACCAAAATACCGATGACAAGCCACTAGGGGCATAAACTATAGAAGCCATGAGCTTATAAGGAAGCAACTTTGTGAAGGGCCAAGACACTCATGGATACTATGAATTAAATACAATACAATTTTATTTAGCCCTTCATTGGGGAATCTTACTTTATATCTTACCCGGCCTCGCATAGGGCTCGTTGAAGTTTATTTCTTTCATCACGTCATACCCGGACTCATGAGGTCTCGGTTGTGTCTAGCCTAAAGATATCTTGGTCGTACCCGTCCACACAAGGGCTCGGTGGTGTACCATAGCACATCATTACATACCCAGCCTCCTATAGAGCTCGGTCATACCCGACCACACAACGGCTCGGTCGTACCCGACCACACAACGGCTTGATATATTTCACACCATATCTTTTCATACCCAATTGATCAGTGATTGCACAATAACTGCCATACCCGAATGTCTATATTGTGGCTCAGTAAAGTTAAATAAATACATATACATATATGTGCAATGCATAATATATTTCAAGGGACATTAAGTTTAGACCCAGAATGCATCATACGTTCCAACCTTAGGATGCTAACTGGAACATCTTAAACTTTGTAAGAAATGCTACCAGCAAGAATGTACAAGGACAGAACAACGTCATAGAGAGGGGCTTAGAACTGCCAAACCTTACAGTGCAGGGATCATTTAGAAGGAAGGAGAGACTTACACTAACTCATGCCAAGTAAGAAAGTAGCCCTACATACCTTGTCGAAGAATTAGCTATATTCCTATGATGATAATTCTACCACCAACGAATCTCCAGAATTAGTATAACAAGATGAAAGATATAACAGCAACGATCCCAAGCTTCTTCAAACTAGATTGTCCTAATTTCACCTTCGACCTTGTCTTAAACTCTTTGAGAATTCTAGTGGGATGTTGAGAGCATTTTGGGAGAACTAATATTGGTGATATCTTCTATAATGAAAGACAAAGAGTCTCACTGCTCTTTTTATTCTTTGCCAAGCATAGGAATTTCCGCCACTTCCCCATGCAAAATGGGTCGCCCTGTCCTAGTTATAACACCGGGTGGGACAGCTTGCGCAAGTTTGATGAAACGTGTAATTCCCTTTGCCTTCACATACGTCGCCGGCTAATTGGCCGAGCTACAACCAAACTCACAAATCCTATATGACTTGAATATCTTCAATAGAGGTAATATGCTATGGATCACTTAAACACTTGTGGAACATAGACACGTGGAACACAGGATGCACTGATTCCGATTCTGGGGGCAACTTGAGTTTATTAGGCCACTTGACCAACCTATTGAATAATTTGATATGACCCAATGTACCGGTACTGTGTTTTCCCTCTTTACTGAACCTCATTACACCTTTCATGGGTGATACCCTTAAGAACACAATAGTCACCCACAACAAACTCCAAATCTCGTCACGGTTATCTGAGTAAGATTTCTGCATGCTTTGGGTGGCCAACAATCAATTTCGAATTATCTTCACCTTTTCTTCAGCCTGTTGTACCAACTCAGGACCCAGTAACTTTGTTTCCCTAACTTCGAACCAGCATAGGAGATTTGCACTTTCGTCCTTATAGAGCCTCATACAGTGCCATCTTAATGCTAGCATGGTAACTGTTGTAAGTAAATTCGATGAGCGATAAATGATCCTCCCAATTTCCCTCGAAGTCCAAAACACAGGCTCGTAACATGTCCTCGAGCATTTGAATAGTGTGCTCTACTTAGTCGTTTGTTTGTGGATGGAAAGTTTATACTAAGGTTGATCCTTATACCCAACCCTTAATGGAATGACATTTGTAAAGTTTTTCGTAAACTGGGCACCTCAGTCTAATACAATGGAGACCAGAACCCCATGGAGTCAAACTATTTCCTTTATGTATAACTTAGCATCATCTTCAACTGAGAAAGTAGTCTTTATTGGTAGGAAATGAGCTGACTTGGTGAGTCAATCCACAATGATCCATATGGAATAAAATCTTCAACGTGATCGTGGTAATCCGGTAACAAAATCCATGTTGATCATTTCCCATTTTCAAGTCGGAATTTCTATATCTTGCAGCAACCCTCCCGATTTCTGATGTTCAACCTTAACTTATTAGCAACTTGGACACCGAGGAACGTATTCAGCAATGTTCCTCTTCATACCGTTCCACCAGTATAGTTGTCTAAGATCGTGGTACATCTTGGTTGACCCCGGATGAAAAGAGTACCGGGAACGATAAATCTCTGCCATAATCTGCTCTCTGAGTCCCTAACATAGGGCACACATAACTGGGCTTTATATCTTAGGACCCCATTCTAAGATAACTCGAACACCTATTCCCTTAGAGAGGGAATGCTTTTCCTTATTTTCACTAAGAATGGATCTTTAAATTGTCATGCCTTTACTTCTGCTACTAGCGAGGATTTTGTAGCACTTGGAACTGTGGAATGCTTTTCCTTATTTTCACTAAGACTGGATCTTCAAATTGCCGTGCCTTTACTTCAGCTACTAGCGAGGATTCTACGGCATTTGGAACTGTGGCTCATATGCCACCGGTATCAAGCAACCGTACACTTAAAATTAGCCAATCGACACAAGTCTTTAGTCATATCCAACTTATGCTCTTCCACGTGTCGTAAACGGCCCGTAGATTTTTGACTTAATGCATCAGCCACAACGTTTGACTTCCTAGGGTGGTACAAAATATCAACACATCGTAATCTTTTAACAAGTCAACCCATCTCCGCTGCTTCATATTTAATTCTTTTTTATTGAATATTTACTGGAAACTCTTTTGGTCAGTCAATATATTGACATGAACTCCATAGAGATAGTGAAGCCATATCTTTAAGGCAAATATAACGGCGGCTAGCTCCGAATCATAGGTGGGGTAATTATGTTCGTTCTTCCTCAGGCCTCGAAGCATAAGCAACAACTTGCTACCCAAGACCACTCTAGAGGCATCACAATATATAACGTACCCCTCAGGTCCTTCAGGAAGAGTAAGAACTGGTGTCGATGTCAATTTGTCCTTTAACTCTTGGAAGCTCTTTTCGCAAATATCGGTCCATTGAAATTTAGTTGCCTTATGCGTCAATTTTGTCAATAGAGCAGCTATGGACGAGAAATTCTCCACGAATCTTCGGTAGTAACCGGCTAGGCCTAAGAAGCTGCATACCCGGCAGGAGTCGTGGGCCTTAGCCAATTCTTAACTGCTTCGATCTTTTGACTACCAAATTTCATGCCCTCACCCGATAACATGCCCAAGAAAAGCTACTAATTTCAGCGAGAACTCGCACTTGGAAAATTTGGCATACAACTTGTGATCTCGGAATGTACGTAAAACCATTCGCAGATGCTCTGCGTGCTCTGCCTCTGATCGAGAATATTCCAAAATATCGTCTATGAACACGATCACAAAGATATCTAAAAATTGATTGAACACTCGATTCATCAGATCCATGAAAGTTGCTGGTGCATTGGTTAGGCCAAAGGACATTACGAGGAACTCGTAATGGACATATCGGGTCCTAAAGGTTGTCTTCGGAACATTTTCCTCCATGATTTTTAGCTGATGATACCCATATCTAAGGTCAATCTTGGAAAAATATTTGGCACCTTGCAACTGATCGAACAAATCATCGATCCTCGGAAGTGGATACTTGTTCTTAATGGTGACCTTGTTCAATTATCGATAATCAATACACATCCTCAATGAACCTTCTTTATTTCGAAAAAATAGCATTGGGCTCCCCACGGAGAAGTATTGGGTCGAATAAAGCCCTTATCAAGAAGGTCCTTCAACCGATTTTTTAATTCCTTCAACTTAGTAGGATCCATCCTGTACGGGGAAATTGATATTGGCTATATATCGGGTGGTACGTTGATAGCAAACTCAATTTCCCTCTTGGTGGAATACCTAGGAGCTCGTCAGGGAACACATCGGAAAACTCATTAACGACCGGAATCGACTGAAGGGTGGGAGGCTTCTCCTCCGCGTCTTGCACCCATAACAAGTGGTAGAAACATCTTTTTGTGATCATATTTTGGTCCTTAAGGTTATAAATAAACTTCCCTTTTGGCTCCATAACATCGCCTTTCCATTCAAGAACGGGCTCTCCCAGAAAGTTTAAATAAACAACTTTCTTCCAGCAATCCACTGTAGCATAACAAGAGGCTTGCCAATCCATGCCCATAATAACATCAAATTTTATCATTTCTAACTCATTCAATTCAGCCGAGGTATGATGATCATAAGTCGCCACATTACAACCTCGATATACCCACCTAACTACTACGACATGGGTACTTCAACCAGTTGTCGTAACAATTTAAGTACTTTACCATATTTACCAGCAACAAATGGAGTAATATATGACAGAGTAGAACCTAGATCTATCAAAGCATACACACTAATGGAAGACAAGGATAATATACATGTGACCATGTTTGGTGAAGAATCTAGATTCTGTCGGATAGGCAATGCGTAGATACAATTCTGTTGCTATCCACCCGAGTTAGACATTCCACTTAAACCTCTACCACTTTCCATCGGCGGCGGTACATCTTTCTCACGAGGATGCGTTGTTGATGAAGAAGTTATTGCTGAGCCCATTGGCGGTATCAGGCCACCCACATTTCTCATAGGGAAAAAGCGCATGATATGACCAGGCTGCCCACAAGAATAACACAAATTTGATGGTGGCATTACCCAAAATGATTCCTACCACATCGACCACAATTCCGTATCGGGGGTCTTACCCTGCTAGGGTCCTTGCTATTCTATGAACTCTATCCTCCGAAATTCTGGCCCTAACTGGAATAAGTGGTACGCTCTCAATGCCTTCCTTGGGACCGTGAAGGCACATTAGCCACAGAGTTAGGTGATTGTTGAGAAAATAGAGGCCCAAACCCGCCTCAAAACTCTCCCATGTCACCCGTGGACTAAGCTCTCTTAGATTGACCCTGGTCGTGTTCTCGAATAGCCCGATGTAGCCTCTTACGATCCTATAAGTTCTGCACATAGGCCTGAATACGAACAATATCCATAATCGAATTCAAAGACGTTATTGTACATTCATTTATCAAATGGGGTCCCAAACTTACCACAAATTAATGTACCCGGTCACTCATCTCGGCAACCACCGAAGGAGCATACCTGGCCAACGAGTTAAACTGCATACTATACACTCAGACACTCACATTACCCTGCTCCAACCGAAAGAATTTATCTTGTCTTACTCGGCGGAGCTCAACGGGTAAATACTACTGCAAGAATGCCTAAGAGAATTCCCTCAAATTTGTTGCTGGGGCAAAAGATCCCCTAGACTGTTCCCAAGTCTCATACCATATTACGGTTATATCCCGCGGTCTATAAGAAGCAAGCTCTACGGACTCAGTATCAGTGCCATGCACACCTCGTAAAGTCCGCTGCATTTGATCTTCAAAATTGTAAGGGTCTTCATTGGGATCTGTTCCTGTAAATACCAGGTGTCCAAATTTATAAAATCTGAACTCTCGTACTGACTACTCTATCGCACGATCTATTTCAAAAAGAAGGGTATTCATCCTAGATATCTTGTAGCCTCCTGTTTATAAGTATGGTGCACAATATACCTATAAACAAGACTCCACAAGATACGTCTTGCGACTTCCTAGGACACGACCTGCTATGATACCAAGTTTGTCACACCTCAACCTTGGGAGTGCAACCGACACGCAATGCCGGAAGGATCATGCAAACCGACGTCTGTTCTTACACCTTTTTAATCATCAACCTGGGCCAACGAGCCCTCTAAGTAATAATACCCGAATTAAAATTTGTAAAACTGATAGTCAAAAGAAACATTGACATTTCATACATATACGCAACTGTAACAAAGCCATAATTTCCCCTTTTTACATAAGACCAACTCTAGTCTGCAAACCTCTAAGACAGCCAAAAGAGTTAAGTATATACACAACATGGTCGTGATAGGGCCCTACCATACCCAAAACGTTATGACATATGCTTCAATACCTATTGACTTAGAATAACTACTCCAAAGGAATTGAGTACAAAGACCAGTCAGCTGGAACAACACCCTACTGGGGAGGGACGCCACCGGTCTATCTGTATCTGTGGGCATGAACACAGTGCCCAAAAAAGAAAAGGCATCAGTACAAAAAACCTAGTGAGTATGTAAGACTAAGAATGCATATAAAATCATTGGCATAACATAAAAGGTGCGAGTACTTGATTTCAACCCGAATACTGACGACAAGCCACTAGGGGCATAAATTGTAGAAGTAGTGAGCATATAAAGATGCAACTTTGTGAAGGGTCAAGCCACTCATGGAAACTATGCATTAAATACAATATAATATTATTTAGCCCTTTTGGGGCATCTTACTTTATATCTTACCCGGCCTCGCAGAGGGCTCGATGAAGTTTATTTCTTTTAGCACGTCATACCCGGACTCACGAGGTCTCGGTTGTGTCCGGCCTCAAGAGATCTCGATCGTACCCGTCCACACAAGGGCTCGGTGGTGTCCCATAGAACATCATTACGTACCTGGCCTCCTAGTGAGCTCGGTCATACAGGGCCACACAAGGGCTCGGTCGTACCCTACCACACAAGGGCTCGGTAGTATTTCACATCATATATTTTCATACCCAACTGACCAGTGGATGCATAATAGGTACTGTACAATGTCGTCTATAGCACGGCTCGGTAAAGTAAAACAGATACATATACATATAAGTGCAATGCAGAATAAAACTCAAGGAACGTTAAGTTTAGACTCAGAATGCATCATACGTTTGACCTCATGATGCTGATTGGAACATCTTAGACTTTGTAAGAAATGCTTCCAACAAGAATGTACAAGGACAAAACAACGTCATTGAGAGGGGCTTAGAACTACCAAAACTTACAGTGCATGGATCATTTTGAAGGAAGGAGATACTTACACTGACTCATGCCAAGAAAGAAAGTAGCCCTACATACCATGTCAAGGAATTAGCTATACTCCTGTGATGATAAATTCTGCCTCCAACGAATCTCCAGCATCAGTACAACAAGATGATAGATATAATAGCGACAATCCCAAGCTCCTTCACACTAGATTCTCCTAATTCACTTTCGACCTTCTCTTAAACTGTTTAGGAATTATAATGGGGTGTTGAGAGCATTTTGAGATAACTAATATTGGTGATATCTTCTAGAATGAAATAGAAAGAGTCTCATTACCCTTTTTATTATGTGCAAAACATAGGAATTTCCGCCATGCAAAATTGGTCGCTCCACCCCGGTTACAACACCGGGTGGGATAGCTGACGCAAGCTTGCCGAAACGTGTAATTTCCTTTGCCTTCACACGCGTTGCTGGCCAATTAGCCGGGCAAAAACTAAACTCACAAATCTTAAATTTTTAGGTGTGGGGTGTAACAACCTTATCCTCTGCCTCAGCCCCGGCCTCTCGTGCCTTTGGCCTGGGTTACTGGCGCCTGCTCAGCTGCTCCAAAAGAACATGTCCTCACCATCTATGAGAGAGTAGACGAGCAAAGATTCAAACTCGGGATAAATAAATCTGCACAATAAATAATTAAAGAAAAAGAAAGTTTCCTTAATAGTCTTGTAGCCTCTCGAAAATAATTACAAACATCTCTGTACCAATCTGCAAGACTCTTAGATTTGCTCATGACTCAAGAGATCTGAGCAAGCTAGGGATGTGATGCAAAACTATCACGAACAAAAACTAGCATCGATTGTGATGGCGCCTAACCCACTTTCTAGGCAAGCCAACCATAAAAAAATAGCGAAACGTAATAACAAATACAGAATTAATGAGTTTGATAGTTAAGTAAACAGAGATAAAAACCAAGTCAGTACAACAATTCCCTAGAAACTGGTAATACTTAGTCATCAGCTCTAATATATAAACACAAGTCTGCTAATACAGTATCCTTTCTGAAGCAATAACAGTAATGAAAATAGAAAGAGATTACAGGGATGGCGATCAGGAATGCAACTCTCCTCGGGTCGCAATAGCAATAGCAAACAGCTCTCAACACCCAGCTGGGTCCAACACCTGGATCTGAACAATTATGTGCAGACTATAGTATGAGTACAATTGACCATATACTCAGTAAATATCAATACTAAACTCAGTGAGGTTGTGAAGAGAGTGGCCAATTATACTCACTAATCAATCATGTACTGCTCACGAACATAACGACGATATGCATAAGCACAATAAACAACTAACACTTTCGCATATAGAGAAGATATGCATTTGATATCAACTAATCTGTCAATAGTTAATATAGGGAAGATATACATGTATAACAAGTCAAGATACATAAATTGACATATAGAGAAGATGAGTAGTGTGATACAATCCACCAAGTAAAGCAGCATATAGAGAAGATATGCATATAAAGGCATGGATACATTCCAGACCTAGCACATAAAGAACATATATGGTAAAATCATGTATACATCCAAGAAGTTTGCATATAGAAAAGATACGCAAAACTCAAACATTGATCAGTTTTGTAATTTGCGTGTACATCATCAAGAGGGAAACATGAGAGGATGACCCTAGGGAAATGGATCCTTATCCACACACTGCACGGACAACTCACGTGCCATAATTATAACAATCTCACGGACAACTCATGTGCTATAATAACTCAACCCGCACGGACAGCTCACGTGTTGTCAAACCAGTCCATATCACAAAAAAACATATACAAGAATACATGTATATGAATAACAGATATCAAATCATGTACTCATGGACTGAGGCAAATAGCATGTCAAGTTGTATGCATGTGAGAAGTGTACGACTACGGCTCAAATTAGGCAGGTACGCCATACAATAACGAGTTACACAGGAAATCAAAGCGTACATGTGGTCTCTAGCATGATTCAAGAAGTTCACATACTCATAAAAATGATTAAACATGAACCATAGAAAGCATACAGTTCGAACAAGGCATAATAGAAGCCTAAAGTCTAATATAGTCAATCATACATAACACCTGCATATACGCTCCTCACCTCGCATATACGTCACTTCTCACACATTCCAATTAGACAAATAAGGTCATATCCTAAGAGTTATAACTTCATAGAAAGATTAGGCAAGATACTTACCTTAACCAGCCCAAATCGACCTTCCAAAATAACTTTTCCCTTAGAAATCACCTCCAACTTGCTTGAATCTAGCCAAATACCAGTCAATAATATCAACAACAAAAAAAGCTATGCGAATCAATTCAAAACATAAAATTTAAACCTTTAATCAATTCCAAAAAAGTAAACAAAATGAACCACATACCCATATGGTTAATAACCGAGTCAAGGGGTAGATCCGGACTACCCATAACCCCACTGGTCCAAATATATGTTTGGTTTTCAAATCCAAGTTCAAATCATAGCTCTCAATTTTTCACTCTCTTAAATTGTAGGTAAAAACATCCAAATTTCATCCTAAATTCCATATTTTATGTGTTAATAATCCATATAGATTCTTGAATTAACACAGAAATAAGTAGAAACCACTTACCCCAAAGTCTTATATGAAAATCTCCAAGAAATATTGCACCTCTCCAAGTCTAAGGTTCAAAATATGAGAGAATGAGCTAAAATCTCGAAATACCAATTACAACCCAGCTGCAGATGTCGCATTTGCAGCCTGGGGCTCGCAAAATCAACCCATGAAAATGCGACCCTAGGCTCGCACAAGTGAACTACCCCCTGAGCAACAAACATCGCAAACGCCACACAAACCCTCAAAAAACTGTGACACTACCATCAAATGCGACACACCCATCGCAAATGCGACACCAGCTTCACAATTGTGAAGTTGGCCTTCCCAGAACCCCTATGGAAAATGCAAGGGTAAGTCTGCAAATGCGAACCTCGCATTTGCGAGCAGATCATCATAAATATGATGATTGTAGCACCAGCAAATTCCAAACTCCCAAATCAGTCTGAAACTCACCCGAGCCCCTCGGGTCCCATTTAAAACATCCACATATAAACATCATAAGAACTCTATCATAAGCTCAAAACATCAAAATTACATCTAAAATCAAAGATCAAGTATCAAAACTCAAGTTGTACATCTCTAAGTTCAAAAATCTCAAAACTTCCAACCAAGAATCTAATTCATTCCTAACCAACTCGGATCACCACCAAACTTTGCACACAGGTTACATACCACAAAACAAACCTATGCTATGTTTTGAAACAACATTCGGAGTCAAATATCATCAAAGTCAACTACAGCTCAAACTTAAGAACTCTTCAATTCTCCAAGTTTTCAACTTTCGGCAAATAGACTCAAAATCTTCGAGAAACCTCCAAATCTAAATCTGAACATATGTCTAAGTTAAAAATCACCATATGAACCTATTGAAACCATCAAAATCTGATGTTATTTACACAAAAGTCAAACATTGGTCAGTGCTTTTGGCTTAAGGCTTCAAAAATGAAACTAAGTATTCTAATTCACTCTCGAACTCTATGAAAACCAAACCACCCATCACCGCAAGTCACAAATGATCCACTACACATATGGAAAGCATCAAATAGGGAAATGGGGCTCAAATACTTAAAATGATCGGTAAGGTCATTATATTCTCCACCTTTTATACAAACGTTCGTCCTCGAACGGGTTTAGAATCATAGCTAGAATGCCAAAAGGATGGGGATATCTACTCCACATATGATGCTTAGTCTCCCAAGTTTCTTCTCGACTGGCTAACCTCTCCACTGAACCTTCACTAGTGCAACCTCCTTCGATCTCAACTTCTGAACCTTCCTATCCAAAATGCCTACCGGCTCTTCTTCATAAGCTAGATTTTCATCTAACTACATTGAACTGGAATCCAACACATGTGATTGATCTCCATGATATCTCCAAAGCATAGAGAGATGGAACACCTGATGAACTCCAGATAAGCTGGGTGGCAAGGTAAGTTTGAAAGCCACCTCATCAACTCTCTCCAAAACTTCAGGACCACTAAACCTTGGACTCAAATTGCCCTTATTCGCAAACCTCATCACGCCCTTCATAGGCGAAACTCTAAGAAGAACCTTCTCACCTTACAAAATACCACATCGCGAACTTTCGGGTCCCTATGACTCTTCTGTCTGGACTGAGCTGTGTGAAGCCTCTCTTGAATCAGCTTCACCTTCTCCAAAGATTCGCGAACCAAATCAATCCCTAATAACCTAGCCTCACCAGCTCAAACCAACCATCAAAAAATGACACTGCCTCCCATATAAGGCCTCATACGGAGCCATCTGAATATTATACGTGTAGCTGTTGTTCTAAGAAATTTTCACTAAAGGTAGAAACGGATCCCATTGGCCTCTAAAATCGATAACACATGCCCTCAACATATCCTCAAGGATCAGAATGGTCCACTCGGACTGCCCGTTTGTCTAAGGGTGAAATGTAGTGCTGAGCTCTACCCATGTGCCCTGCTCACTCTGAACCGCCCTCCAAAAATACGATGTAAACTGAGTGTTGTGGTCTGAAATGATAAAGACGGGTACACCATGCAAGCGAACAATCTCTCTAGTGTAGTCTGAGCCAACTTCTCTGAAATAGAGGAAGTCGCCCGAAATGAAATGCACTGACTTGGTCAACCGATCAAAAATGACCTAAATAACATAAAACTTTCTCAAAGACCATGGAAAACCTACCACAAAGTGCATAGTAATGCTCTCCCACTTCCACTCTGGTATATCAATCATCTGAAGCAAACCACCTGGTTTCCGATGCTCATACTTCACATGTTGACAGTTCAAACATCGTCAAACGTGCCCTACAATGTTCTTTTTCATCCTTCTCCACCAATAATGCTGCTACAAATCAAGATACATCTTCGTAGCACCTAGGTGAATAGAATACCGCGAACTATGAGCCTCTTCAAGAATCAACCCTCTCATGCCATCGACATTTGGAACACAAATCTGACCCTAAAGTTGCATGACACCACCATCCCCGTTAATCACCTTCTTAACACCACCTCATTGCATCGTGTCCCTAAGTACCAACAAGTTCGGATCATCATACTAGCCATCCTTGATACACTCAAACAAGGATGAATGCGCAACAACACAAGTAAGAACTATGATGTTGATACCCAATTTTTGCCTAAGTATTTTTATATACTCAAAATATCCTCAAAATAGCATATACATGCATATATAAGCATTCCCAAGAGTTTTGGTATTTTTCCTTATTTTAAATCAATTTATTGTCTATTTTAACAGTACAAAATCCAATAATTATTCCCAAAACTATCATTATTGGTGAATAATTTAACATATTTACACCAAAATATAATTAAGGTAATTTTTGTATATTTTTTACAAATTTGTTTGGTATTTTTAAAGCTAATTGCATATAAATGCAATTATAGCCTATTTTACGATTAATAGTGTTTTATAATTGCAAAATCAGTTCCAGTATTTTTTAATTAATACATATGTATTATTAATTGGTTCAACATCTTTAATTTTTCTTTTAAAATCATTTTCATTATTTTTTATAAAATAAAAGGAAAAATTGGCTATTTCAATTATAGCCCCAATTCATTTCAATTGTAGCCCCATCTACATTTCAATTTTAGCCTAAAACTGATCCAATTTCAAACCCAAAATCGGACCAGCCCAATCCCACTTAACCCAACCCAAATAACCCATTTATCTAACCCGCCCCGGATTACCTTTAATTCAGGTCGTTGATCATTTTGATCAACGGTCCAGATCACCCCTTTCCTTTTTTATTCGCCTAACCCTACCCTAATCCCTCATTCTCTTCTGATAGCCGCCTTTGGATACTCTCCCTCTCCCAAATTCTTTCGAAGGTTCTTTCGGAACCCTAATCGTCTCCGGACCTTTTCTTCACCGTACTTCCACCGGAATCCATGGCGGTCCTGGCCATGGATGGCCTATACCCACTCACCCTCGCCATTAGACCATGGATGTTCGAGGTTTTGGAGGCTGACTTCGATGGTTCGCTTTTAGATCTTCTTAGATCTGGCCTCTCCGGCCATGCTCCGGTGTATTCAAGCTCTAAAGCCTGATTCTTGACCCCTCCGACTCGAGATCGGACCTGTTTCCAAGCCTTTCTCATCTCTAGGGTTTTTTTCAAGACCCTAAGGCTATTCGAGGGTTCCTTCCTCTTTTAATTTACTTAGATCTATGGTGGATCTGTGCTATATTCAATGTTTTTAAAGCTTTTCCCCAATTTTCTTTCCAAAATTAGTCTGTTTCAATTTAGGGTTTTCGAAAAATCTTTAAAAACTTCTGACTTTTTCTTCTTCTTCTTTTCTTTGTGTGAATCTGTCTATGCCATGTTCTTATGTTCTTTCCTCGCATGTCTGCTCCTATGTTCTTATGCTTTTCCATATTATGCATGTTCTTCTATTTTTTGTGTCTGTTCTTTCTCTCTACCGGGCTCTATAAGCATGCTTTACATGTCTATCTCGTATGTTTCTTTACTGTATTTTACTAAGCTTCTAATCCTTGTTTGCCTTTACTGCACTTTTGTTTGAACTCTAAGCAGGTTCCGTCTACTGTTTTTCCTAAACCTGTATCGCTTTTTCTCTCCTGAACTTGTTTGAGTGCCACGTTTTGCCTAAATGTATTCCCTGTGTTTCAAACTTGCTGCTCTCTCAGTTTGTTTTCTCATAAGTCTCTGAAAGAGACTACTGAGCCTGTTCTATTTGTTGTTTTCTCGTTTATGCATCTTATTCGAGTCAGAAACCCTAGTATTTGGGGTTTTTGGCAGGCTTGACTTTGTGTTTGTCTAGGGTTCCATTCAGAACCCTTGACTCTCTTTTCAGGCTCATTCTGAGTTCTACGACACCTAACCTTCTTGGTCACTCTGATTTTCTTGCTAGTTTTACGACAACTCTCTCTTGTCTCACATGTCCGTATGCTTTTTATATGACAAATTCTCTTCTTTCAAAAGGCCTTTGGCCAGCTTGTGATTGATTCCGAGTTCCTTTTTAAAAGATTTTGTACTTGTTGATTTCTTTAAATTAAACCCCTTCTCACCTTTCTGGTTGGATTCATTCACACTTAAGATTAGGAACCCCGATTTTTACTGCGCTTTGATTTGATTGTCTTTCCTTGTTCTGCCCGAACCGTGTGCTACTAGACTATTTCCTTAAATAAACTGCTGTGTATTTGTCCCTATTACACTGCTTTAGTAAAGATTTTTAAAACGAATCCTTTCCTTATTTATTTTGCCTTTTGAATCAAATCCCTTAACTAAAGGGAAACAGCTTGTGATTGATTTTTCACAAACTATTCTCTTACCTTTTTTCTTACTCATTTCTGCCACTATAAAAGGGCCTACCCTTTTGCACTAAAGGAGAGTTTTACAGAGGATTTTCACAGACTTTTCCTACACACGAACACAGGACACCATCTGAGTTCAAAATTCAATTTCACTTAAAACTCTCTCTTTTGATACTTGTGCTGCTGTGGACTGTGTTTACTTTACTTTCTTCTGCACTTCTTTTGCTTCTCTACTGGTATGTCTCAGTTAGTTTACATGCCTCAACAACAATGTGTTTAATTCTGCCTATTTCCTTTAGTTGATATTTGTTTCCCTCTCCTTTATATTTCTGTATTTAAGTTATGAGTGTAATCAATTGTTTGCCATGAATTTGATACTCTGTGAATCCCCTTTACCCTTTTACCCCTTTATATGTGAGTTTATTGTTCAGGGCATAGTAGCACCCCAATATTGCTGTCTATGATCCTGAACTGGGTTCATTGAACTCCTTAACTCAATCAATTCCCACTTCCCATTCTCCTCATTATGTGCTTGAGCCTTGACTTAGGTCTGATAGTGTCCTAATCACTATCCAAACCTTTGTCTGACCATCAAAAGGTCTGCTCCTAACTTGTTCATCTAGCAAGTGGTCAGGGGTGTGCCAGCCTACCTTATGGCTAGGTATGACCACCACTTGTCATGGCCCCCTTAATTCCCTTTCACTTTGCACTTACTCCTAGCTATAAGTTCTGCCCCTCTCTTGCAAGCCATGCTTTGGGACCCCTAAGCTCCCTCTGAACTTGGATGCCTGAGGGCTGGCTATTCCACACTGTACCATCCTGTTCATAATGGCATCCTGGGTGTAAGCAATGCCTGGAATCCCTGAGGTTCCTTGAAACATTGAAACACCCTAGATAATGAGAAGGCTTTGGAGATCTGGACCCCGGAGTTGGTTAAATACATATTATTGGACATTAGGATTCAATTAGGCTGCTTGGATCTAGCTGTTAGTTTTTGATGTATTTTTATTATTTCAGTTGATTCATTTGGTTGTAATAACTTGTATAGAACTCGGGGAATCTAGTAAAAGGGTGTGGGAGGAGTTTTACTTTCTTGCATCAATAAAGGGTAGATATCATGACTTTAGGACTTCAAATTTTTACTAGAAATACTGCACATAAGATGGTTAGATGTTTCTGATTCAAGTCACCTAGATACCATGCCTATAGGGTTTAACGTTTAATTATGATATAAGTCATCTAGAAATCCTGCCTATAGGACCTTAACGTTCATGTAATCAGTGCATATAGAAATCATGCCTATAGGGAATGCATATGCATTAGGCAAACTGTAGGGTAATTAAATAATTACCTCTTCTTACCAGTTCTTAAATGACTTTCTTAAAATCAGATATAGATATCATAGGTTTCCGCATCAAGTTCGTCCGATTCTTCTTAAGCAATAACAATCTGTTAACTATTCTCTAATGTCTTAATGTTCTCAGCCTCAATCTTTTGACAAAAACTCTTTTGAATCAGTATACATTTGAGTCTGTCAAAACAGCACCTCTTCTGAAATGGTTTTTTTTTTCTAAAATTCTGCCTAAACATTTTCCAACTAAGTTTTGGTCTTCCTAAAATTGTCTTTAAAACAGTTCTGCAGTTTACTCTTTCCTTAAGTATTTCTGACTCCGGAACTCCTTTTATAGTTTATACTCATGATTCTCTTAAAACTTATTTCTAAACTGACTGCAGTCTGTACTTTCGGGCATTAGATTACTTTTCTAGAACCAATACTTTCTACATCACTCGCTTAAAATACCTTAAGTTCTGACAATTGGATCCAAGTTACCTAATGTGGGCTTCCTGTCTAAACGTATGTATCGAACCAGTCCGCTCGCTGCTTAATGTTTAATTTTAAAGACCAAACCAGTATGTGTAAAGGCATGTTAAACTATATGTTATCTGATTTACGGGGTTTATGTGAGCCTTACCTGTTTGTCTGTCCATTCCCCTTACTTGTTACTTGTTTTTGAATGTCGATTAGAAATTTTGTCCTTTAAACTCCATAAATGCCCCCATCCCTTTCTCCCCCTTTTAGGATTAGAAGTCCTAATGCCCCGGGACTGATAGCTTGGGACGGGTAATAGCATGCGATAGGCAAACGATACCATTCCGCGCTCCAATACCTTAACGGGGTGGGAAAGGGTAGACATGGAGATGATGATTACACGATAACACTATGCATACAGTTGAGTACCAGTGTTGTGCGAATGATCCATGTAATATATAAACCTAGGACCCCCCCCCCCCTACCTCTTTATTAGTTTTAACAATTTTTTGAATCTTAAAAAGCTGTTGCACTTTCGACTTCTGCTTTTCACATAATTTTCAGATTGTCCGCACTAAGTACTTGACTTCTTCCTACTTGCACTTTTAACTAAACTGCTCCTTCCCTAAAATTCAGAACTTTTTGTTAACCTTTTGTGCTCCTTATTTGTAAAAATTTTCTCGTATTTGCAATGCTTGCTTGTTTACTTGTTTGTTTGCATTCAAAGTCACAATTGTAGCATGGCCGGAAACCACACTAGTGGATCTTGAGGGGTGCCTAACACCTTCCCCTCGAGATAATTTCTAGCCCTTACCCAAACTCTGGTTCTTCATCTCAAATTCTTCCTTAAAGTGTCCTAATGCACTATAATCATTAGGTGGCGACTCTTCAAACTAAAAAACCCAATTCTCGCAAGGGAATAGAGTTGTCCTCCCGAATGTCGTATACCCGATTCCGAACTCCATTTTGGAAAAAAAAAAAAGGGGGCGTCGACAGCATGGCGACTCTGCTGGGGAATTCTTTAGGCTTTTACCATTACATGCTATATGTGGCTTTATTGCTTTCTTTATTGCTTTTGTTTAATACCTTTATTTGAAACTGACTTGTTTCTTTTGTTTCTTTTTCTTTAATTACTGCTTTCCGTCAACACTGTTGTATTGAGCAATTATTGTAAACATTTATTCTATGAACGTGAAAATACATGTCAATTTGTTTCATTCTTGTAAATTGCATCTTCAACATCATATTCTACTCGTGCCAAACAAATACTATACAACGCTTATAATGAGTTGTTGCGCTCTTCCAGTACTATCACCCCCTAAATTTGGCAAAGGAATATTTGCGGTAAAACTAGTCGATCAGCGGTGCAGTCGACGGTTCCGTGCCTTTCCTTCTTGAGTTGTCCGCTCAAGGGTAGCGGTCTAATACCCAATAGAAACCTCATTCTGATTAAAATTGTACATGTATCATGGTCAAATCTAGCCGAGTCAGTTATGTTGTCCACATAATGACTCATTAAGATAAGCCTTGTCCAAAGTCCGTCGGGTTTCCCTGAAACCCAAACGGATGCCTCCACGTTCTGTGCATTTACTTGGACAACTTAAGTGCTTGCTATGCCAACTATTGATTTAAATAGTCGAGTCTGGCGGGGGTAAGGGCCTAACACTCTGTTTTGCAGAAAATGAGGCACTAGATTCCTAGATTTGGCATGGTGACCAACATTCATCCGAGGCTGCTGAGTTGGTGGAATGACCTCCATTCTAGTGATCAAACACTTGTCCGCAAATACTTGGGGAATCTACCTTCCCTCCTAGGAATTCAACCCAACAACAGAATGATAGAAGCTGCAACATTGTTCTGGGATAGTGACAAGTCTGTGTTCCGCTTCGGTGACCTCGAAATGACTCCTTTACTTGAAGAGATAGGGGGTTTAGCCGGGATTCCTTGGGAGACGCCAGGTTTGCTCATGCCCGAGAATCGAAAAGGAAGGAGTTTTCTTAAGATGATGGGTTTGAAAAAGAATCTAGACCTAACATGTTTGAAAGACTCCTATATCCCATTTGACTATCTATACGAGAGGTACGGCCATAGCAAGTCATATCGCATTCATTCAGATGAATTTGCTATCACCTCTTTGGGGCATGTCCATAGAAGGGTATTTGTCTTCATGTTCTGCTTTTTGGGGGATGATCGTGTTCCCTATGAAGAAGGCTAGAATTCAGACCAGACTAGCCATGGTAACCAAAACTTTGATGGAAGGGATTGGTGGGCAGACTTTCAGCATAGTACCCATGATCATTGCGGAGATATACTGCGCCTTGAGCAACTGTCAACAACAAGGCAGTCACTTTGAGGGTTGCAACTTGTTACTTCAGCTATGGCTCACGGAACACCTCCAGAAAGGGGAATACCGACAAGAGATCTTACGCAGGGATTGGGATGACCATATCGCCTTCCACCAGCCAAGGCGTATGAACTATATGCCTAAAATGTTCGCACAGCCAGAGGACGCCAGAGGATGGGCGAAATTATTTGAAAATCTGAAAGAAGACCAGGTTCAGTGGATGTTTGAATGGTTCCCCACAGATGAGTTCATTGTTCGGTTCCGAGATGCACCATTTCTCATACTGATTGGTTTGAGAGGAACTTATCCTTACATTCCTCTCCGAGCCATGAGGCAAGCGGGAGAAAACAAATCATACCAAGGGTTGCTAAGACAAGTCACCTCAAGGCCGATTTTCAGGATGATGACAGCCCCCACAGGTGCCAAGCTCAGCATTTGTGGCATAGCAAGATCGTTTTGGAGAAAGAATCCATTGAGCCAGACAGGTATCACGCCGGTTGTGTGCCGCACTATTTGGGTTGGTTAGAAGGCAATGACATGGGTCACCCCGGGTTTGTTCAGGGTCACAGAATTATTGATGAGCACGCTGAAGCACGGGTTAAGTACAATCAACTACGCAAAAGGATTCGAGAGTGTGAAAGTGAGCATCGGGAAATACAAGAAGCCCATCAAAAATTGATCGAGGAATGGAAAGAAATGGCTGTCAGCGCCAACAACCGGCAAGGGTATTTGGAGCGGGGTCTAGTGAAGCTGGAAGGAAAGTTCATCAAAAGGATTGAAGATTGTCAAAACACTGAGGGAAATGCAGGCGGACATCTAGCCCGAGCCTATTTGCTGCTAGGACTGCGCGAGCTGGTAGAGCTGTTCGATGGAGCCAAAGATGCCAAATCTGGGGAAGGTCCTTCTGGGACCAAGTAGTTAGGAGTCGTTTATTCTTTATTTTTAATGATGTAATAAGGCCAATGGCCAATAGTGACATTTCATTTTCCGTTATTTAGAGTCGTTTTTATCAATAAAATGAGGCATTTAGCATTATAAGTTCTCCAAAACTATTTGTCGCTAGGCCTACCTCGGGCACAACGAGGCACCCAAAATTAGGACGCGATTTATATTCTCGCACAATGTGTTTAAATACTGCAACATTTTTTCTCAAAACCCGCACTAACTTGTTACCTTTTTTGTTTTTGTTTTATTTCTTATTCCCCTCCCAAAAGGTTAGTTCGTGCATTCTGGCACCATCAGCATACTCCACAAGATCCAAGGGCCCTCCACCGCCTCCTCCTCCAAGTCCTGTCCGGAACAAGAACAAAGGAAAAATGGAAAATGCAAGTGCTAGAAAGGAGATTGAAAGAGAGGAAACTTCTCAGGGTACCCCAATTGCTAAGGGAACTGTTGCTCATCTTGAACAAAAATTGCTGAAATTCCCGGAAGAGTTGGACCAAGTTCGGAACTTAGCAAGCCTATCATTCTCTCTTGCTGCTCCTGATGTCAACACCCAGAATCCCGCGCCTCCACAAAACACCCTGCAACCACAAATACAGTCTGCTCACGTCCAAACCTGCAACACATGCAACAACACTCCATTGCTCATTCCCGAGCCACCAAACACCATAAACGACCACCTCCATAACACTCCTATCTTTGTGGAAACTGTACCTTACTACACCCAACCGATCTCAAATGCACCTGAGTCTGATGGCAAAGCCTCCCTCATCAGGAACTTGGCAGCTGAGCTCAAGAAGTTAACCAGTCGGGTCCAGGGTGTCGAAGGTAGCAAAGGCATTGAGGGGCTGAACTATGAAGACTTGTGCATTCAACCAGATGTTGAACTTCCGGAGGGGTACAAACCTCCCAAGTTCGAAATGTTTGATGGATCCGGAGAACCCAGAGTTCACCTGAGGACCTATTGCGACAAGTTAGTAGGGGTTGGAAGAGATGAGAAAATCCGCATGAAGCTCTTTATGAGGAGCTTGAAGGGAGATGCAGTATCCTGGTATATCAGTCAGGACCCCAGGAAATGGACGAGTTGGGTAAGCATGGCATCGGACTTCATGGATAGATACCGGTTCAATACCGAGAACGCCCCGGATGTGTTCTACATACAGAATTTGAAGAAGAAGCCCGCCGAAATATTCCGCGAGTATGCTACTCGTTGGAGGTCAGAAGCTACCAAGGTCAGGCCGGCCCTGGAAGAAGAACAAATGAATAGGTTCTTCTTCCGGGCTCAGGATCCCCAATATTATGAAAGGTTGATGCTGATCGAGGGTTAAAAGTTCTCTGATATCATCAAACTCGGAGAAAGGATTGAAGAGGGCATCAAGAATGGTATGGTAACAAATCTTGAAGCATTGCAAGCCACCAATAAAGCTTTACAAACTGGTGGCGCTTCCAAGAAAAAAGATGTAAGTGCCATGATGATCGCACAGGGAGCCAAGTCACCACCAAAATACCACACCTACCCATCACCTCCACTTACATATCAGCCTATCCCAAATTACCAAGCACCCGCACCTTCCTATCAACCTCCCGTTTACTAGTCCTCTCCACCTCTCACATATCAACCCACTTCACCCAGATACTCTCAACCAGCACCCGTTCACCAAGCTTATAACACTCAACCCTCTCACTACCAGTCACCACCCACTCGCCAAAATTTTCCAAGGCCCAGACCAAATTTCGACCGAAAACCTCCCAGACAATACACAGCCATCGCAGAACCAATTGACCAGCTATATGAAAGACTTAAAGACGCCGGTACGTCACTCCCATCCCAGCCAAAGCTCCAGAAAATCCCTCCCAGTGGGTCAACCCCAACAAGACCTGCGCGTATCACTCCGGCATGAAATGACATACCCTTGACGAGTGCCGTTCATTGAAAGATAAGATTCAGACCCTGATCGACAACAAGGTCATCGTAGCAAAGGAGCCTGCTCCTAATGTCCGCAACAACCCTCTGCCTGACCACAAAGGTGGAGACGTTCATATGATTGAGGTCGAGGATGATTGGGACCCTAAAGGGTCGATAGGTTTGATTGTTGAAGGGGATGAACCAAAGAAGTCGGCAGTTACCCTTAACCCAATTTGTATTGATATCAGCCCTCCAAGGACGACGAAGTAAATATGTCTGTACCACTTGAATTTGAAGCGCCTCCTTCTGCAAAGGCGTCTGGGCCGATCGAGGTTGAATTTGGGGTTCTGAAGACACCTACACCCTTTGAAGTTGCTGTGTTACCACCAAGGGTGCCTATTCCGGTAGTAATGACTGACGTAACACCGTTCCACTCAAACGCCATACCCTGGGATTACATTGCCGAAGCTAGGAGGAAAGGAAAGACAAGGACAGGAGAAGCGATTGCCGCACAATGAATGACTAGAACAGGGAGGGTCTACACCCCAGAACACCTAGCCGAATCCAGTAAGCAAGCTCCGGGACGTCCCATTGAGACTGGGCCCGACGACCTTTGGAGGAAAATACAGGCTAAGGAATATTCGATCGCTGAACAGTTGAACAAAACGCCGACACAGATATCTATCCTGGCCTTGCTGCAAAGTTTAGACGCTCACAAGAACGCCCTAATGAAGATACTGAGCGAAGCCTATGTGCCCAGCAATATAACCGGGGGTGAGATGGCGAATATGGTGGGGCAAGTGCTGGAAAGCCATAAAATAACCTTCCATGAAGACGAGTTGCCACCAGAAGGTTTGAGCCACAACAAGGATCTGCACATCACCGTGCAATGCGAAGATTACTTCATCACCAGAGTCCTAATCGATGGAGGGTCCAGCCTTAACATATGTCCACTTGTAACTCTCAGAACTCTGGGAAAAGGCCTACAGGAGATCAAAGACGGGGCCATCAATGTCAAAGCCTTCGATGGATCCCAGAGATCTACTATTGGAGAAATTAGCCTGTGCTTGCAAATGGGGCAACGTGGTTCCACGTCGACTTCCAAGTAATAGACGTCTCGGCATCCTACAGCTTGCTGTTAGGACGCCCCTGGATCCACGCTGCCGGAGCTGTAGCATCGCCCCTGCATCAGGCGGTAAAATTCGAATGGAATCACCAGGAAGTGATCATTCATGGCGATGGTAGTAATCCCATATATAGTCGCCAGACCATCCCAATGATCGGGGGCAGAAGGAGAATAGGCGGAGAGACATACCACCACATCGAAAGGGTCAACGCTGTGGATAAAGACAAATGGTGGGATAACAAGATTGAAAGCATCTTAAATTGGTGTGGGTACGAACCTGGAAAGGGACTCGACAAGAATCTCCAGGGGATCACTGAGCCCATCACACTGAAAAAGCATGGCACTACTTTTGGCTTAGGGTACGGCTATACTTGGGAAGAATTCCAGAACTGGTCGCCACCATGGCGCGGCCCCTACTATCCATTGGAGTTTCCGATACCTAGCCTGGATCAAACCTTCCAGCCAGCAGATACTATATATGGGTCCGAAGAAGATGAAACATTGGCAGCCATGAAGAATTTGTTCCTAGAGGATGATGATATGGACTGTTGTGTTCTTTTTGAGGAGGAGGGGGAGGAAGGCCCTTCCATACAAGCCGCAAGCAAAGGAGACCGCCTCAGCAATTGGTCAATTAGGACCGTCAGGGCCCGGAAGGCTTCGGGGTAGCAAGGCTAAAAAAAAGCACCATGCATTTCATTATTAGCTCATTCTACTAGTTGATTTTCTTTCCGCATCGTCTTTTATTTCGAAAAAGAGCTCCGATGTTTCAAACAATTATAGATTCAATCAAAGCATTTCATTTTATCATATATATCTCGCTTATTATTTTCTCCACATTTACTCTATTTTATACAGCATTACTATTACTTATCTTGACGATGAACCAACGACTGTGACTTGCAACGAAACAACGCAACAAAAGGACATAGATTCAGAAGAAGATGAAATACCTGAAGAGGTCGTTAGAGAGGTTGAGAATTTTAAGAACAGACCTAAGTCCAACCTGGAAGAAACTGAGGTCATTAATTTGGGAGAT